>NW_021549096.1:0-249 GCF_001605985.2 Dendrobium catenatum
GCGCGGGTCGATAAATGAATTCAGGTTTGAATCAGATCCTTCTATGCGGATTAATAGGAGTCGACATGGTTCAAACTATCAAATAAATATACGGTTGTGGCGATCGATATATTTGTTTTAATACATTCATATCAGGCCTTCATGGTCTATAATCAAGAGAATTCACTAAAAAAGGCATAAAGCCTGTGAAACCTGATCTTATGTCGATAACTCGATAGAGTCGAGAAGGTCTATCTACAAAATGCAAAT
>NW_021549097.1:0-213 GCF_001605985.2 Dendrobium catenatum
AACTACAAGTGGAAGGGATGACTCATGATAGTTAGTAGGAATATGCCACGAATACATTGAAGCCTCTCAAACTCGCCCACAATCAATCATGCAAGCAAATACAGTTCTCTCCACAAGTAGAAGGCTTCAATGATGCTGTCAAAAACCTACATATCATCTACACTAAATGCTACATACAAAAAAATGTAGAGGAACAGTAACAAATGCAAAAGT
>NW_021549098.1:0-722 GCF_001605985.2 Dendrobium catenatum
TAACTTAAATTTTTTTTAGCTACTACACTACATTTTATTTTACTTCCCTGCGTTTTACTTTACTGCATTTTTTTTAACTACTGCACTGTTTTTTTTACTCCCCTGCATTTTACTTGACTGTATTTTTTTAGCTACTGCACTGCGATATTTTTGATTAAATTCCACTGCACTGCTTTAGGTGAGGAGCCTAATAGAGGATTGATAAAAAATATTTTTAACAGGCGCACTAAGAAGATCACTATAGCTAGACCACCTAGGCTAGTACGTACTGAGGGGATCACCTCGGCTCAGCCTGCTACACAGCCTCATCCTACTACACAGCCTCTTCCTACTACATAGCCTCAGCCTGATACACAGCCTTTACCCACTCATGGAAGCGGTAAACCACAGTTTTACTCACCAGACCCCGGATTTCCTTCACCAGATCCTGGGCAGAGTGCTCCTTTCTACCCATACTACACACCCCCACCGTATGCTGGTGCCCCTCCTACTTATCTATTTCCACCATATGCTCCACCATACTATCCCCCACCACCCCATTAGCCCGCTACAGCTGGACCTTCGATAGTAGTTGGACCTTCGACAGCAGCAGGACCTTCGACAGCAGCTGGACCTTCGACGGCAATTGCAGCAGAGCAGGAGACTGATGGTAGGATATTGATAGCACCTGAGGGTGACACGTACATACATTCTCTTTTATTTATTTAAACTAACAAATATTT
>NW_021549099.1:0-242 GCF_001605985.2 Dendrobium catenatum
ATATTAAGGGATTATTTAAGCTCATTTTTCCTAATTTACAAGATAATATGACCAAATACAAGCTCTCAAATTTTCAAATCATATTAGGTAAGATTTAGGGAAAACCTTTTTTTTGTAGAGTTTGGATAGTGTTATAGGTTGTCTTCCAAACCTCCTAGGAAATCAATCTTCCTTCTCCAAAATGAATCCAAAACATTCATTCAAGCTATAGGAAACTCTCTTTCCTATGTTGTTCTCCTCCT
>NW_021549100.1:0-6848 GCF_001605985.2 Dendrobium catenatum
TATTGAAAGATATTGTATAAGAATGATTTGAAAGGTATTATATGAGAATAGTGAAAGGTTGAATAGGGGATTTTGAAAGGAAAAGAATTTGATAAGTGTATTTTTGAAAAGGTGAATTGTACGGTTCTTTGGAAAAGTGACACATATGTGTTTTGAAAGGTGAATTATGTATAACTTGAAAAGTGAAATGTATATACGATTTGAAAAGTAAGAGTAAAATATTTGATTTGTGGAAAGTGTGCATTATAAAGTGTATAGAGTTTTGAAAGATTAAGATTTGAAGAGGTTGAAAAGTGAGACGATCCATAGGATTAAGTCAATAAGGACTAAGTCCAAATGTAGTTTTTATTACTGGTCATGTGAAGTTTGGAGCAGAAGATTTCAAACATAAGGATCAGCATTGACATCACTTTAGAGTAGTATGTACCCCTCATGTTCTAACATCCTAGTTCAGTCAATATAGATTAAATTTATTGGAGTGACTCATCACTCAATAGGGAATGGTAACATTAGATTCATGTCATACCTTTCTAGAACTTAACTTAAAGGGATATCCCTTAGCGTTCAGTTTTCAAAAGTATTTTGAGTTCGTAAAGAAAGTGATTTTTTATATATCCCATTAAATATCTATAGATCAGCCAGTATCAGTGATCCCTGGTCTAGGATCTCATTCAAATTGAGAGAATGTTTCAATGAAGAGTTACAGAGGTTCTGTGGGATCACTGGGTTTGTCTTATACATCTCATTCGGGTTTACAGACTATACACTGGGCCAATGACTGTCTTTGCCCAAAATTTACAACCAGGGACGACCATGAAATTCATTTAGTATATGATCCAGTCTATGTGCATTGTTTCTGATTAATGGATTTTGAGAGAATCTGAATCTGACCGGTGCTCTAAGTTTGCTCTAGACGTGAGAGGTTCGGATTTAGATATTGTGTAACGTTGGGCCAGTCAAAGCTCCCTACAAGCAAAACTGGGGTTTTTCTTCTTCATGATATATATTTTTTCTTTTTAAACTAAGATCCAAAGAGATTAAATTGGAGGTAAATTCAATTTTTTCAATCTGTTCAGATGGTATATGTATTTTACATCTAATAGAACATCATTATGCTTGATGATTTTGGAATTGCCTTTTTAAAATTTTAAATTCCAAAGTCAATGTTTAATAGGCCAATACTGAGGATGATAGTCCTGTGATATTCAGATTTGTATGAAGGGAAGCGGACTTTTGTTTTTTTTTTTTGCTACACATTTAATGATGTGTCACTTTTTTCTTTCTTTTCTTCTTTTCGTCACCTTTTTTTTAGGAGGCTTCTATACTTAAATCTTGAAATGATATTAATTTTAGTTAGTAAAAACCATCTTTCCGGAGTATAAGTTTTGAGAGTAGAAAAGTAACCCTCTTAATAGAGGAATATGGATATACAAATCGGCACCAATCCTATAGTATGATAAATAATTGCCTGGAGATCAATCATGAAATAGCAGTTGCTTATGCAGATTGTGCAAGATGTCTATGAATATTTGTGTAACACCGAGGTGAACAAAAACTTTCTTTCCTCCAATTAGTTAATTTTTGACTAAATCTTAATCAAAGAAGATACACATATTGATATCATAAATGGGTTGAATCACCAAATATTTGATAAATTTTTACCACTATTTGAAGAGGAAAAACTATTAAAGATGTTTATTAAAATCACCTGACGGGTCGGTATCAAATTCAAGGTGTGTCAATTATTTTAGGAAAAGCCACATGAGCAATATGAATGTTTATCATATCATGGGTTAGCCTTATAAAAAAAATCTTGAAATTATTGCCAAGTCTTTGATGAAAGGAGAAATTTTAAGAATGATCAATCTAACAAGAATTAGCTCATAGAGTTTCTCAATGGAAAACAAAAGCTAAGAATAAACTTAGCTAATAATTGATTTAAAAATAATCACCATAAGAGAAAACAACATATATGAACAAAACTTTTATATACTTGTCTATTTATCTTCATCGTTACCTTGAGATGCCACATTCTATCTGGAGTAATACCACAGTGGCAGATGGACAATCGTCGTATCCAATATAGTACTCTTAGGCAAATAGGATTTTAACGGCATAATTAAACTTACACCTACAAGAAGGTTTTAAAGGTGACGGAATTTAGAATGATTTTAAACTTCAACACATCACCGATAATTTACACATTTCAAATTTAGAAAGTTATAATATGATTGAATAGAAAATTTGAAAATATAATTAAATTTAATTCAGCGATGCAGGAATTCTAATAAAATTAGTGCTGAACTTTTATGGCTTTAATTACTTCCAAAAGAAATGAGATTAGATATATCTTCCATCTAAAGCTGTTAAATTCCACAACCCAAGTGGAGGAGGGAGGGAACACACTTTTCATTTTAGCATTGGTAACCATATGTCTTATTTTTTAAGTATTTAGAGGATCAACCATAATGAAGTTTTAATTTAAAAATTTTAAGAAGATAGAAGAATAAATTTCTTTTTTTAACAAAGAAATCAACCTGCTATTTCTCTCTAGCAAAAATTATTTTATAAGCTTGATTTGTATTTGAACTCAAAACTTTTCCTCAATGCAATTGAAATTAGGGTCTTGAAATACTTTGCATATATCCGATTTTTGGACCTGTCTTAGCAAACATATCACGCTACGAGGAAATGTAACTACAATTGTCTTCGAAAGTTAGAAAGTTTTGATTTGACAGGTTTGGGATTGCTTTTGAGAACCTTAATTGTCTCTTAGTGGAGTCGCCACACAATTAAGTCATAAAAATATTAATTATAACATGTTGTTTTAGAATAAGGATAAAATTTGATTTAAAAGCTCAAATTTCGTTGAGATTTGTCTAGCCCACATGATTTCCGAGTTATAAATTAAAAAGAAATATATAACTGCACATATTGGTCAAGGACACGAGAAGTTTAAAATTTTGAAAACATTAAAAAACTTTTTTTTGGACCGAATCCAAAATATCAGTAAGGTTACTAAAGAAGTAACTATAACATATCTTACTAAAGATGGGACACAAAGGACTTAATGTGACCCAGTGCTAAAGTCAAATCATCAAGGCTACACAATAAAAATGTAACTGCATACATTCGCATATTAGCACACGGAAAATTTATATAGGTCGATACAAGACATCTTCCCGTAGCTTCTTCTAACGGCGTCCAAAATAGACCCTGAAAATTTCTTCTTCAACGCATCACCCGGACGATGTTATCACTGAGTTTATTATTACACTAAGACGAAATGGTAGAATTAAACACCCGCGGTCCGAGAGAGGTAGTGTACATACAGTATCCAGCACAAAGTATAACTACCTGATTAAAGGGTATAAAACACTGCTAAAGATGGAGAGAGGATTGATCCTCAGCGTACGTGCCAGAAAACGTTTGGTGGGAAGAGATTGTGTCTCACCACGCATAAGAATTGATTCCTCCCTATTTGTAATAACGAATACTGCTGAGAAGAAAGTACGGTCTCGAGAGGCGACAATAATATTTCTATAAATGGATTCAATATCAGAATAGGTTTTTTGAAAATTGATATTTCTATAATCCAAACATAATTCAAAGAATACATCATCATGGCTCAAAAGATGAGCATGAAGAAAATTCTATCAAATGTGTTTAAAGATAATAATATTTTTGAAAAAAGTTTATTTCCATCTTTCTCATTTCAGATAGGCAACGAAGGGAAATTATAGGTCATGCTTAAAAGACGAACATAACCATTCTTCAAGATATCCAAAACGAGAAATGAGTTTATAAATTCATCATTCTACAAATTGAAATATAACAAGTATAATATATATTAACTTGAAAGATAATAATAACATCTACAAGCTATTTAAAATTAGAGAATGAGGATTTTAATAAAATATCTACGTTCCCAAAGATTCCTTCCGCTTATTTATATACGATAAAACAACAGGTACTTTTAGTCTGGGTTCTCAAATCTCCTATAGAGGCAAGCCCCATTGTATTACTCCTAGGAGGGATATTCTGTCCTAAGAAACTCCTTAGATTATAAGCAGTAGATTTCCATTACCCTTTTATTCGTGTTGTAGTAGGCCGACTACAAAGTAAAAAGACAAGGAAATACGAATATGAATTTTCAAGGAAATCAGGCTTCAATTATCGAACAAAGAGAACCACGTATGGAGCCAGGATATGCATGAGCAGCTTCAAGAGAGCAGTACCTAGCTCTACCCTATGTTGGGCTTAATTTTTAGGAGAACTTTTATGTTTATGCAATTGAATGTTTTATTATAAAAAGAAATTTTGGGACTATATTTCCCGGGAAGACGAGGACTTAAGATCTAAAAAAAAATTCTGCCTCAAACCAAATCTGATTTGGGTATTTATAAATAAAGTGACCCGAACCTAACTAATGAAATGCCAAATCTGGACTTATCCCGTCCTGGATTGGGCGAGCCAGCTACACGCGGTAGTGCGCTTTAAACCACTGTGTCCAGTCTCTTAATGAAAGATGGGTTAGGAATGTTGCTTAAGTTTTATTAGGAATTGAGGGTCCGACATCTAGAGACAGTTCTAATATGGGTTCCCTAACTTATGTACGGATGAGAAATGTCTAATAATGCATTAATAATTATATAGACTCTTATTTAATTTGTATCTAATGCAATGCATGCTAATTGACTCGAATGCTTAAAATATAATTGAAGCAGTTTAATTAGCTTAGACATACGGTTTTTTCCTAAGAGTTGCACAACTCTCCCTTGACCAGAACTGCAACCCTCATAGGTCAAGTGGTCTGCCCAGAATCCCACAGGCGGGAGAGGTGCTAAAAGCCAGAGACAGTAATAATATGCCTTATGCTGACCTCGGCGGCTACCAAAGCTTACTTCTTAGAACGTTAGCCAGTTTACTATGTGAGCCCTAAAATTTTTAATTTCAATTACAGTAGACAAATTTTAAAGCGTACCCTTACGAAAAAAAGCACATCCGATCGTATCCGACTAAACAAAACACGGCATGCAATGAGTCCTAAAAAAATCTACTGCAAGAATAATGTAAACAAATCAATTTAATAATCCAAAATATAATGTCCATGATCCAATGTCCTATCTACACCCAGAATTTACAGAAAAGCTAAGTGGACCGGCACCACACTGACAACACCCGGATTCTAATCTAAGAATGACGCACAGTGATTTTTGAGAAATGGGTACTATTGTTGACCTCGCAATCTTCATTTCTTACAATCCTTCTTTACTCATCTATCGTTCTGTCTTCTTCTTCATTCTAACAACTCTCTTGCAATCCGCGGGTTCTGATATCCATAATGAAAAGAAACTCATCCCTAAAAAGGGGTATTTTTCTTTTCATTTGGTATGATCTCCTTATTTGGCTTTCCAAATAAACAGTTATAATCCTTTTTAAGGTATAGTGTCCTCCTTTCTTTGGATTCCCAAATTGGAATGTGGATATCCTTTCCACTTTCAAAATCACTTCACAATTTTTTTGACTTTTTAAGGAATACAATGTTACATTTTCTATTGGCATTTCAGGGAGAGAAGGTAAAAAAAAAAATCTAGGACACCTGCAAGGATTATCCTAAGCAGTTTCTGGAGTATTCATCCAAGCAGTTATATATCTTCTTGCATGACTAATTAAATCCAACCTTACAGTCACACTTGCCACACTCTTTTTTTTTTTATTGGGGGTAAGCAGCTGAAGCACCGTAGCAATTTATATAAAATTTTTTGATTAATTAGTCCCTTTTTTCTGCCTGCACGATGTGGCCCCTTTTGCCGAAAATATTTTGTTAACATGCAGATCGCCTCCTAACCTATGGGTAAATCTAATCGTCAATTGCAATCTATCACAGAGTGCAGTAAAAGTAAGTAAACATACACACCGAACGATTTTACATTACAACACTGCAATGAAAGCCGAGAGAAGCCGTCACAGTGCAATAAAGATTAAGACACGGCCTAACCTAAAACAAGAGTTGAGTTGTCCTAGCAAATCAAATCTAAGTGGTGTGTATTAGAAAATGTGGTTTTTGATATATTCCTAAATCACATTATTATTTAAAAGAAAATTTTTAAATAATTAAAATTTAATTTGTTAAATTGTTGAAATAAGTTAACAAATAAAATAAAATAAATAATAATAATAATAGATGGAATGTTCACTGAAAGGTTTTCTATGCTAATGTTTCTAGCCTAAAGTGTACATGCAATCCTACAGTCTAAAGTTATCTAGGGGGGGGGACCCGGTCCTTAATTTTTGGTCCTAGTGTCATACTGTTGTACTGGGATACAAATTGTTATTACTAACCCGTAGGACATTTCGTACAATGTAAAGGGGTTAGGGATCTAAGAGAAGGAGAGAGATCCTATTAAATTGTAAGTTACTACAGGGACTCTAAAAAGGAGGGTTGCGCACACCACACTCAATGGGATCCCTAAAGGTTTTCTAAGTTAGAATATCTCAAGTCACGCGGGGTACGACCTGGTGGTATCCGCCCACTTAGCACCTTCTACCAGGTTGGATAGAGGGCGACTGACGGTCATTGCTCCTTGTGCATTTGTTCCCTCGACCGGTACAAATTCCTCGTAGTTCAATGCAAATATACGAGAAGAAAACAAGGAAACCAATGGGGATCTAGAGTTATAGCAACTTTTAAACAAATAATAAAAGAAATACATGAAATTTTACTAAAAAATAAAGACGTACCTTTCTTCGGGCTGATCACGCGCACTGTTGTTTTGCTTCTTCTTGACTTTTTACTTTGGAAATACACTTGAGCTCAGTTTTTTCAAAAAATAGCCCACAAGTTT
>NW_021549101.1:0-319 GCF_001605985.2 Dendrobium catenatum
CACTTTTACCAGCGGCCTTCACCTTCGACAAAGGCCCTCACCTTTGCCAGAGGCCCTTGTCTTCTCCAGATCATCATCAAAGGCCGTTTGCTCCACCAGAACATCACATTAGGCCCAGACTTCCGCCAGACCACTGCTTGAGGCCTTGAGCTCCACCAGGCTACCAGCTGATGCCCATAGTTCTCCCAGAATACTGCCGACTACAGTCCTTTTGACCTCTGTCACCTACTATGGTCCTTCTAACCTCCATCACTAGACAACGGTCTTTCTGACCCCAATCTTCTGCCGACTACGGTCATTCCGACCAAACAAACATGTA
>NW_021549102.1:0-314 GCF_001605985.2 Dendrobium catenatum
TTAACATTCTTACCATTTTTACCTTTATTCCACTTTTGTTGATGCATAGGATTTGTTGAGTTTTTTTATTTGTTTATCGTCATTGCTTTCGTCACCATTTAAGATTCTTTTTTCTGTATCTTCAGCTTTTAGCACTATCGTTTCACCTGCATCCAAAATTCTTTGACCCAAATTTTGCTTGTAGGCAATAAGTGAGCTAATCAAATTATTAATAGAATATTCATTCAAATCTTTTGATTCATAAAAGGCAACAACTTTAGCATCAAACTTATTTAGCAGACAACGAAGAATTTTATTGACTTTTTCAAAATTTG
>NW_021549103.1:0-304 GCF_001605985.2 Dendrobium catenatum
GTATTGGACCAACCAGTTCAACCGGTATAATCGTGAGCCAATTTAGTTGCCGGTTCGGAAGTTCCAATTTAGTTGCCGGTTTGGAGAAGTTGAAGAATAAGATTTAAGAATATAAAGTGGTATGCTTGGCGCATCATGCAACTTTAATTTTGGTCTATTATTTGTTCTTTACACTATACAAAGGAAAGTAGAGAACAACTTAAAATTCTTGTATGATGTGGGACTAAAAATTTGGGAGAATTTTGCATGAGTATAAAGCCTTAAACTATCAAATTGTTTGGGTTACAAATTTGAATTGAAAATG
>NW_021549104.1:0-462 GCF_001605985.2 Dendrobium catenatum
AACCTCAATTGAGTAGCGACTAAGAGATTAAAGATTTTGAGGAGAGTTTACCCAAATAATCGGAAGATATGAAGTTCCGGAGGCTGTAGGGAGGCTTGGAAGGAAGTAGGTGGCATTCATGAACCTTCTTGAAAGCGTGGTCAACAATTTGAAACGTCCGAACAACATTTGAAGACCTTCCAATTGACTGGACAGCAAGATACAGGTGCAGATTTTCCCTGGACAGCAACTTCAAGCTCTCAGAACAGTCCAGGACAGCCACCTACAAGGCTTAGGGAAACCTTGGACAGCTGCTGTGGACGTTTGGGGTTTTCTGGACAGCAATTTGTTGATTGACGGAACTCTGGGTAGCAAGAAAGGTCACTTGGGAATGCAGGACAGCAAGGTTGACCTGCTATATTTCCAGACAGCAAATATACGAAATCTGGACAGCTGTTTTGGCAATGGAAAATTCTGGACGGC
>NW_021549105.1:0-203 GCF_001605985.2 Dendrobium catenatum
GCGGGCCTCAACCAAGTTGAGGCGCAAGCCTCATAAAAAAAAAACTTGAGGGGTAAGCATGGAGGCATTTTTTATTGGAATTGCGCAAAGGCGGGCCTCAAGGCGAGCCTCATATTGCACAATTTTAAACCATGCCCACAGGAGAGAAGAACCAGCCACGGGAAGAGGAGCCCGGGGTAGGGAACATTCACCCACAGGAGCTA
>NW_021549106.1:0-363 GCF_001605985.2 Dendrobium catenatum
ACATCCAACAATTGCTTCATGGCCTTTTGAAAGTTGGAGCACAGACATAATTGGCCTTATCGACCCTCCCTCTTCTAAAGGTCATCGGTTCATTCTAGCGGCAACAGATTACTTCTAAAAATGGGCAGAAGCTGTTCTGCTACGAGAAGTTAAAACTCACAATGTTCTCTAGTTCTATAGAGACCATTTGTATATCGATTCGGCATTCCTCGTCGAATTATATCCGATAATGGTCCCTCTTTCAAAAGTATCAAACTGAATAATTTTGCTAAACGTCATAATATCGATTGGAGATACTCCACAAGCTATTATCCACAGGCGAACGAATTAGCGGAGGCCTTCAATAAGACGTTGGTAGGAATT
>NW_021549107.1:0-279 GCF_001605985.2 Dendrobium catenatum
GTATTTTAAATTTTTTTTTTTCACAAAGAAGTAAAATTTCATAAACCAAAATCACACCACAAAAAAAAAAATAAGCGCGAAAATTTAATGTGCGGAAGCAAGAAAGAAGAACACATAAATTTATATTAGTTTTAACAACTCGACCTACGTCCACTCCCGGAGGCGCCCTCCGAGTAATGCACAACAATCATGTCTCTCCTTTAGCCCCCACAGCTAGGCGGAGAAGACTTTACAAAGAACATGTTTTTGCCACCCCGGCAAGGCAGAGAACCTATCTCC
>NW_021549108.1:0-220 GCF_001605985.2 Dendrobium catenatum
CCAACATAAATCCATACAAGACTTGACTTAAAAAATTAAAAATTACATACTCTTTAAGCATAACCTATTCTACCCCATCTTGAGCCCTAATTCATCAAATAACCGTGCATGTTGTACACAAATATTACTTAACACACAAATAAATATGCACTACAAATATTATGAGAAATAAAGAGGTAGTCAATAATATTTGTTATCGTCAAAATCATAAACTTAGGAG
>NW_021549109.1:0-324 GCF_001605985.2 Dendrobium catenatum
AGTGTGTGTACAAGCTTGTATATAAAATGTGTACAACTTGTACACAAGATGTGTAAATTTTTTTTTGTGCGCATACTATGTATAACTTGTATATTATATACAAGAAACTTCTAGAAGGAAGAAACAAAAGAAACTTTTGTGTAGCTTCTATAGTGTGAACTGTACTAATTGAATTATGTTGGAATATCACTTGGTTGGGAGAAAACAACACAGGAATTTTATACACCATTTACGGAGAAAGCCCAAATAGATTATGTAGCTTTGTCATTCAGGCCTTCAACAAATACAGAGATACAAAATGTTCAACAACTAAACAAAATTTAA
>NW_021549110.1:0-238 GCF_001605985.2 Dendrobium catenatum
ATTTTAAATGAAAGAGTAAGAGAACAATTCAAATATTTTCTCTGCATGTTTAATAAGATATATATTTAAAATAAATATAGTTTATATAAATCTATAGTTTATTGTAATATAATTAAATGTTTATATTTGGATAGAGTTATTGAGTATGATATGTCCTGTATCAATTAAGAATCAAGTTATGAGTTTCAATGGCGTTAAAGAATGAATAACGAGCCTTTTTTTTTTTTTAGATACAAAG
>NW_021549111.1:0-1985 GCF_001605985.2 Dendrobium catenatum
TCCGGTTCGATTTGTCTGCGGGGACTGGTTGGATCTGTAGGTTGGAACCGTGGTGTGGATCGAGCTGTAAGGACAGGAAGGTGAGTCGGTCGGGTATGACCCGAAACCCCGAAGCCAAGGTCAGTGCTTCGGATATGGTCCATAAATTGACCCGTAATTTATAAAAAACAGGTTTAAGGTTCTAGCATACCCGAATAGTGTTGGTCATTTTAGATTTGACCCATCTAGACCCTGGACTTCCGAAAGGATCTAGAAAATAGTATATTATGCATCATTATATTATTAATTTACTGCTTTATATTATGTTTACAAGTTCCTGCATATAGGTGCTAATGACTTATGAGGAAGTCGATCACTTTCTATATTTAGGCTTCTAAGTATGTTTAGAATACGTTTGCGACAATTTTTTTATCATGAAAAATAAATAAATAAATGATTATTATAATAAAATTCTAAGAAAATGAGGAATTAAAATAAAAATAATAAATAAATAATTTAATATAAGAAAATGACATAATTTTTAAATATTTTTAACAACTTTATACTGAAAATATTGTATTATAATATATTTTAATTATATTTTATATTAATATTTTTTAAACAAGCCGGCTCGTGGTCTAATCAGTCAAGTTAAATTTGGTTCAAGTTTGGCTCCCTAGCTTGATTCACAAGTCATTTATCTGGTCGAACTCAAAATGGCTCATGAGTCGACTTGACTGACTTACGCCGTACATTTATCTAGTTGATTCTAATTTCAAATCCATCTAATAAAACAATACTTTTGTTGTTAAATTAGTTTATTTACAAAAAATAAGGGAATTAAGATTCTAAAAACAGTTTCTTAAATACCTACATGCTAGATTAGGATTTTATTTGGGACAACTTTTTTCCTGCTTTATAAGCAAGTTTATAGTACAATTTTTTTTTTAATTAGAAAATTTATATTAGAAATCTGCTTTATAAAGCGATAAAAAAGCTATATCAAATGAAGTCCTAATCTAGCATTACAAATGAAATCTACGCCCTTCCACACTTGAACAAAATGAGAGATGGAGTTGTGTGTCACCATCATGTTCGCCCTTCGATCTTCGCTAATAGTGCGCGGTCGTGTATTTTTTTGACTTTTGATCTTGCATGTGTAAATGCTACAATATTCAATCTCTCGCTCAGTTGTGTCACCCCACCTGTTTATTCATTCGACCTTTATAGTGGGTTATGATATTTCACTTATGCTTATATAGATCAAGCTACTTGATGGACTACCGAGCCGAGCTACAATTTGATCGAACTCAAGCTTGATTATTTCACGAGCTCAAAAAATTGCTCAAATTCGAGCTCGAAGCTCGATAAGCTCGACTCCGGAGCTCGTTATGAAGTTGAGCTCATGAGCTAACTTTACTCGTTTACACCTCTAGTCCGGATGGTATATGGACTCCAATCAAAATAATCCACATTGCCTTTACAGTGTGTAAGAACTAGAAAATGTAAAAAGCAAAGATTTGAAATTAAAAAGGTTAGATTTGAAATTATATATTTAGAACTCATTTTTCATATATTTGAAAGTCTTTTAATGCTTGAAAATGGTTATGTGTGCTCTAGTTAGAGTATCAAGGGTCTCAAGGATATTTTAGAAAAATTTAAAAGATAACATTTGAGCTCATCAGCACTGGGTGCCCAAGTGCCTTAACATTGTTACAGTACCACATGTCAAATAGTGACATTGCAATGCTCTATTCTCTATAATTTTGAGTTTTTAAAACAACATCACAACATTAGGCTAAATTCTGATTTTTTAAATATATAATATTTCCACTATTATCTTCATTTCGAGTGCTGCGACAATCGATGTAGAGAGAAAGAGTTTTTAGAGAGAGAAAGACCATTTTGAACTCCTTTGGATCTTTTTTTAGCTGTTATTTGAATTGAGATTGGTCACATTATGCATATCTCAATTTACAAAAATTGATATATATATATATATATAT
>NW_021549112.1:0-567 GCF_001605985.2 Dendrobium catenatum
GAAAAGCTCGAGAGCTTGTTCCACCTCTTCTTCTTCTTCTTCTTGGGAAGGCTTGTGAGCTTCTCCTACCTTCGTCTTGAACTTCTTGCCTTCTTCTTCTATTTGCAAGTGACTACTCCAATTGTATCTTTCTTCTCGGTTTAAGAAAAGCAAGTTTAGGTGTATTTTTATTTTGTGTTTGTAAGCGTCAAAAGTTTGTAATTCTTTTATTTTATAAAAGTTGTAATTTGTCTATTTTGTCGTATTTTGTTTAGTTTTGAGTATTTCATGTTTTTTTCTTTTATCATAGGAAGAGTTTCTTTTGCTTGCAAAAAATTAGGGGTTTTCCTAACTTTTTGCTTGCATCAATTTGGTATCAGAGCTTTGGTTGGTGTCTTCCTAGGTTTTGTCTTTGTTTTAAGAGTTTAAATATGAAAAATAAAAAACAGCCAAGTAATTCCGTGGATAATCTTCCAACAACAAAATGGATGCCTCATCATGCAGATTCTTCAGATCCTCTACAGTTTGAGCTTTTAAAGATTTAAGAACATCTGCAATTATGTGACGAGAGATTCGAGTCTAAGAGGC
>NW_021549113.1:0-265 GCF_001605985.2 Dendrobium catenatum
AAAGAAATTAATTTGATATTTTTAAACATATCATCACACTAATTTCTTCAGCATCGTACTGTTCTCAAGGAGAATTCCAAACAATTAGTTAGAGTGCTTAAACCTATAGCACCAACGCTACGTACCTCCATGTGCCATCTTTTTGGCCCCTATTCTAACAAATATGGTACTGCCCAACCAACATTAAAGCTTCATAGTGCTCCCAAAAAGAATTTTTGTACTTAACTTTTTATTTTCCAATTTAAACTATAAATTTTTTTTATCA
>NW_021549114.1:0-263 GCF_001605985.2 Dendrobium catenatum
TTCCACTAGAATTTGAGAAAAATACAATGGTCTGACTCATCCTTGAAGGCAACCAGATTATAAGTATCAACTATGAGTTTTGCAAGAGTCCAACGTCACTCCAATGTCAGGTGGCGATCCGATAGAACTCCGGTGTCAGGCGGAAGACCGGTAGTGGTACTTCAGTGTTAGGGGGTACTTCAGCTTCAGATGGCACTTCAGCATCCCTTGGTGGTCTGTCGGTGGTACGGAAGAACTACGGCGGTGTTACGACAATACTCTGG
>NW_021549115.1:0-207 GCF_001605985.2 Dendrobium catenatum
GGGCTTCTTTGGCAGTTTCTTTTTGGGCAGGTTCTTCTTGGATGTGGTGTACCCTTTTGTGCTTTTTGTAAACCATTTATGATTTTTTCTTTAATTTCTTCTTTTTGCTAACCCTTTTAGCAGCCTGGGTCATCTCAACATCATTGATTTTTTCTGGGGCGTCGGTCTTGCTGTGTTCAGATGATATCTGAATATTCTTGGGGGATG
>NW_021549116.1:0-1195 GCF_001605985.2 Dendrobium catenatum
CCACTATTTTTTCTTGTTGTAAATCTTTTTTATTCATTCCTAACTTCCTGCATGTTAGTCTTGTTTCTTATGTTTAGGTTAAGCTTTGAGGTTTGCTAGAGTAATAACCTCTGAACTTCTAGAATCCACACGAAGTGTGTAGAGATTCATCATTTTTTCTTAGAAGTTTTGAACAATAAATAGCTTAGTGAGCTTTGCTTGTCTTGCAGTTCAAACAAATGAAGGCTGCATACCTTCGCTAGCCTCAAGCTAATTGAAATATGCACTGTACATCAATCTATATCCACTTGATTGCATATACAGTACTAGTTGAAGCAGCTTGTGCGGACATTACAGAGATCGATTGATTGTCAAACTTATGTTCTCCCGAAGCTCCTTCACCTTATGGCCTTGCATGTTTATGCACATGTAATTAGCTTTTATATTAGTTGCTCGAGTATAATTGAAACCTTTCACATATTATCTGCTTTCGCATGTAATTGTTCATTAAGTTTTGTTCCTTGTATATGATTTTCTGCTTTGGCTTGACTTGGTTTGGAAATATACTTATCTTTTATCTTTAGAAAAAAAAATGACAGATCAAAACTTTGATTGTTCATGAAACATGTGAAGAAAGGTGCTTGTATTGCATATGTACCTCTTTTGTGATTTCAGGATCATAAATAATGCAGTTGTAGAGCAAAATGGTGGCTTAATTTTATGCATCACAACTTAGAAGTAGTGCAACATTATCAAATGCATTCAAGTTTAACATTCCATATATATTTTTCCTAGGGAGGACTAGCAGAGATTTGTTATATATTCACCCAATTTTTGCAGCATATCAATATTAGGCCAGTTCGTGGATCGGGATTTGAATAGGGTTGATCAAGACTTAGATTCAACCTAAATAAATTTTTAATCCGATTAAAGTTTGTACTGATTGTGGTCAACCTGTTTTCAATTCATGGTTCGTGTCAGGGGATTGAACTGAAAGTGTCTAATTTAGGGATTGACACTTGAAAATGGTCAATTATTGGATTTCTATATGTTGAAAATATGATAACTTTTGGAGATAAAATAGAAATTTAATTAAAAGATGATTAAAACATGCGAGGCATGAATAGATATTTGGTACTTTATGTTCGGAAGAGAAGAAGATGGATTATAGGGCATTAGACGGTAGAGTTGATTGGCGAATTTTGATGGGCAATAA
>NW_021549117.1:0-330 GCF_001605985.2 Dendrobium catenatum
GGGGGGGGGGGGGGGTAAATTGGTAATTAAAAAAAATTTTAACCCTCTTTTTGAATTAGGAAACAAAAATAAAACTTTAGTAAATTTTTCTAGAAAATATTTTTCAACCATAATTTTAAAAGTAAAAACATAAAAATAAAAATCAGCGGAAAAATAAAGACATAAGATTTATAGTGGTTCGGTCAAAACTTGACCTACATCAACTCCTCAGAGGCACCCTCTGAGTATTGCCCTAATACCACTAGTGACTCTCCTTTTGCACCCACAACAAGGTGGAGAAGCCTTTACAAAATTCTCTTCCACCACTACTTGGTGCGGCAGAGAACCGTC
>NW_021549118.1:0-315 GCF_001605985.2 Dendrobium catenatum
GCTTTAGTGACAAGTTCACCCGGTGGATCATTCAGTGTATTGTTAGGCCTAAATTCAATATTTTGATCAATGGGCAGAGGACGGAATGGATCATGGCTGAAAGTGGTTTCCGCCAGGGCTGTCCGTTATCACCTTACTTTAGGCGGAGGGGAGGGGGAGCTTGGAGTCCAAGTTACCAGACACTCGGAGAGGATTTCGCACTTACTTTATCCCGACGACATCCTAATCTTTGCGGAGGCTCTGCGGTCTAATGTGAAGCTTATTCTTAAGCTGTTGGTTGAGTATTGTAGTTGGACCGGTCAGCGGATCAACAGT
>NW_021549119.1:0-773 GCF_001605985.2 Dendrobium catenatum
GACTTGTTGTCCACCATCCAGAAATTGCTCCAAGTACCGTTCAAGGGTAGCAAGGAAGTCTGTATTGCTGTCCATTCTATATCAAACATCTAAATGACTACACCGGAACTTCGTATCTTACTTCTCTTGGGTAAAACTCTTCCTCCAACTCTTCTATCTCCTAGTCACTTCTCAACTTGTGGTTTTAATTTGATTCTCAAAGATTCTTGTTGATCCCTCAGCTAAAGCCTAGTGTTTAGTAGAATTGTGTGAGGGATCTTTCATAGCATTGCTCTTATTGTTAGATTAGGGATTCCTTATTGAAACTTATCTCGTATGCAACATCAAGAGTAATTGGTTGTTTTGTGGTTTTTACTTTTTGCAAGTAACTTGGCCTAAGCTTGTGTTTACCGCTCTTTGTGTTTTATTTCATTGTTTAAATCACCATAAAGATTTAATTAACTTGCTCTTAATCATTAAGCGTGCAAAATTCTTATCTAAATCGTAATCTCATATGTGTCATGCATCAATAATTTAAGTAGTAATAGATTTAGTGGGGGTTTTGTGACTTTGGGTGATCAAGTCAATCATAAGAGTACACATTTTCGATATCTTGGGTCTATTGTTCAGAGTGATGGTGAAATAGATAGGGTTATTATTAGTAGAATTCAAGTTGGATGGTTGAAGTGGAGGGATGCATCGAGCTTATTATGTGATAGAAAAGTCCCTGGCGAGACATGCAAAGCTTTATGATGCGGAATGTTGGCCATTAAAAGAAAAGCATAATATTAAGT
>NW_021549120.1:0-260 GCF_001605985.2 Dendrobium catenatum
GAGCTGCAGATTTGATCTTGTTATGGGTATGCCGAGTTCTGTAGATCCTTTAATGTATCGAATCAACTTCTTGAGCATCAGAGTATGTTGCGGAGCGGGATCGTGCATGTGTTGAGATAGAACATTGACGGCGTAAGCAATGTCTGGCCTCGTCAATGTTAAGTATTGTAGCGATCCAATGATACGTCTGTACAATGGTGCTTCGAAGCATGGTTGGGGATCGGTTACTGAAACAACAGGTTTAGAAAAACAGGGGTTAG
>NW_021549121.1:0-242 GCF_001605985.2 Dendrobium catenatum
TTTAGTTAATTTTTATTTTAAAGAATATGATAATCAAATACCTTAAATTGCTTTGAAGCCTTTAATTAACATATCCTAGGCTTATTAATTTAATGCATCTGTTTTCTCCCTAAGGAATATAGCAAATGCATAGAGCCTTGATGCTTAATTATTTAAATTTAATTAATTGATTTATCTAAGTAAGTATAATTTAATTAAATTTATCATTAATTTTATTTAATTTAAATCATTTATTTTTATTG
>NW_021549122.1:0-267 GCF_001605985.2 Dendrobium catenatum
AAGATCTTATGCTTGGGACAACAGAGCATAATCGCCCATTATATGTTACAGCAGAAAGTGATGGTATTCTAATAAGCAGAATTTTAATTGATCTTGGTTCTTCAATAAATCTCATTAGCTTGCGAGCATTGAGATTACTCTCACTTGATGTTCAACATCTTAGACAAGATAAATTAATGGTGCATGGTTTTAATGAAAAAGGACAGAAAACTTTGGGATCATTTGTTCTTCCTTTGAAGTTTGGAAAGCTTTTTACAGAAGCTAAAT
>NW_021549123.1:0-212 GCF_001605985.2 Dendrobium catenatum
TCGTCCCGGACGATATAAATATCGGCCGGGCCGATGGCGGCAAAAACAGAATTTCTAAGCCTCTCAAGTGTGTGTGTGAAGGGTTACTTAGCATCAGTCTTTTTGATTATTACAAGTAGACTCAAAAGGTGAAAAATAAAATTACAGATTGACTCAACCCTAAACCTATGCGATCCTGCACTTGGCTTCCTCTTGATCGTCCGATCTTCGAT
>NW_021549124.1:0-298 GCF_001605985.2 Dendrobium catenatum
TTATTTGGCATCATCAAAATCTCAATCTCGGGGTCATTGGATCGCAACAATCTCCCCCTTTTTGATGATGTCAAATAACTTTTTTTGTTAGCAAGTTCGAAGGGCATTTTATTTTTTTTCTTTTTTTTTACATAAGAACAAAAAAAGAACTAAAGAGAAAATGCAATACGAAAGGAAATGCATTATATGTAACACAAACAAACTACAACACAAAGAAAGCTACAACAAACTTCTCCCCCTTTTGATAGCACCAAAAAGAGAAGCAAACACTAAAGAAAGAAAAGAAAGCTACAATACA
>NW_021549125.1:0-223 GCF_001605985.2 Dendrobium catenatum
TAAAGCAGTTAATAAAGTAGTTAATAAAGTAGTTAATAAAGCAGTTAATGAAGCAGATAATGAATTACGAGAAGCAGTTAATGAAGCAATTAATGAATTACAAAAAGCAGTTAATAAAAGACAAGGTGGCAAAATATAATATCATTTCTAAGCAGTAAAAATATTACAAAACATTTAAATTCTAACATTCTAAATTACAAAAACTAATCAGAATCTTCAAAAC
>NW_021549126.1:0-254 GCF_001605985.2 Dendrobium catenatum
GAGCAATCTGGACACATTCTGGAGAAAATCCTCAACTGATCGTTCCAAGACGATCCCAGATCATCCTGGACGATCCTGGAGCAAAAACAGCACTTTACAATCTCCCCAACTTCAGAAAAATGTCGTCATCGACATTGTCCAAACAAAAATCAGTCAAAACAAGTACGGGTACGACTTCCTCATGTCAGACTCTTTCTCCCAAGTCGCTTCCCGTGCAGTTTGTTGAGTCCAGTAATTAGGTTGTTAAGCCTAAG
>NW_021549127.1:0-290 GCF_001605985.2 Dendrobium catenatum
CATCGCGCCCACCGACTATAGTCCTTCCGATCTCCGACGCCCGCCAACTATTGCCCTTTCGACTTACATCACACCCACCGACGACAGCCCTTCTTACCAATTAAACACATTAACGGTAATTTTTTTGTATTCCCACCATGTAATGTACTATATATGATGTACATCAAGCTAAGGCCTTCCCCTAAAAAATGGCCTCAATTGTAATCAACTACAAATACTATTGGATTCATTCAAATTGGGTTAGACCCCGTGTTTTTTTCCCATTTTCAGAGGTTTTCCACGTAAAATCC
>NW_021549128.1:0-544 GCF_001605985.2 Dendrobium catenatum
TGTAAAAAGACTTATTTAGCATTTTTCCTATTTTTTAACATTTTTTTAATTAACAGTCTATTGATGGTTTCATTAGAGATAATTTATGCTTCAACTTGGTAAATGAGGACAAAGTAGGAGTAGTTAGGTCATGCCTTAGTGTTGCATAGAATAGTGTTGAGTAAGGACTTCCAAGAAAGAGTCCTTGTAACAACTATAATTGACTCCTAGGATATGATGAGCTTTACTGAACAATCTCTAAGAGTATTCTTTGATGGTGTACTCATTCCTAGCAAATTTCATAGAGGTGGGTAGAATCCATTATGATTTTTCTATTTGGAGTGATATAATGTTCAATAAAGAGCATGAAGAGTTTGAAAAGAAGGTGTGAACATTAATGCCACAAGGTTGGAGTAGAACGATGCCTTGGCTCGACCTTTAAGAGTAACCAATAAAGCTTGGAAAATAAGCATATGAGATGCATATTGCGGGTCCCTAATATGGGATAGTTGCTACTACTTATAACGTAGCTGATTATTTTTATGGGAAAACATCATATTTGAAA
>NW_021549129.1:0-276 GCF_001605985.2 Dendrobium catenatum
GAAGGGAAAGCTTTGGCATGGTATCAGTGGCGTGACATGAGGGAGCCCATCCGAAGCTGGATAGAGTTCAAGGATTGCTTATTAGAACGTTTCTGAATCGACGGGGGAGGAGACTTCTATGAGCAATTCTTTGCCTTGAATCAAGAAGGGACTGTGGCAGATTATTGGGATCGGTTTGAGTACTTGGCTACAAGGTTTTAAAAGGCGAAATCGGGAATCGAGGCGTAAGCCTCAAAACAATTAAAATAAATTAATTTAAAATTTTAAATAATGATA
>NW_021549130.1:0-406 GCF_001605985.2 Dendrobium catenatum
TCGTCCAGACGAAATTAATTATCATCCAGGACGATCTTGTCTCTGTAAAAATTTCGTCTAGACGAACCAATTTTCGTCCAGACGATTAACCGACTTAGAACAGTTTTCGGCAGTTTCTAGAACCGACCTAGTAATAACCATTTATACTGGATGAATATAGTTCGTACAGGATGATCATCTATACAAAGACATTTCGTACACATATACAAAAAGGGGCATTTCAAATCTTTTAAGTAAAATCATCCAGGACGATACACGTTCGTACGGGACGATCCGCTGCGTACAGAATTAAAAACTTATAGTTTTTGGGCAATTTTTCTTGTCTTTCGTATAAATAGACCAAATTAGACTGCCACCCAATCTTTTTCTCATTTGATCTTCGTGCCTTTTGAGAGAATAGCCAAGG
>NW_021549131.1:0-225 GCF_001605985.2 Dendrobium catenatum
GAACTAATTTCTTCTTGGGACAAAATAGGTTCGGGATGAAATATTTTGTCCGGTACGAACAGTTATATCAAAGGTCGATTCCGAAAACTGCAGAACATTGCCAGAAACTGCCATAGTCGGTTCCCTTCATCCTGGGATGAAAATATTTCATCCTGGACGATCAGAACTTAGAAAAAATATTTTTCTTTAGTTCATATTCATTCCATTATTCTTACGAGGAGATAA
>NW_021549132.1:0-318 GCF_001605985.2 Dendrobium catenatum
GAAATAATTCTTCGGAATCGAGGATCATGCAATCCCAGTCATGATTCTCCTCCTCGCGAACTCCCGTGGAATATAGCACATTCTTTGGCAGAGTCCCATTTTTACGGGGAGGCAGATAGAGGGTGGCGAGTTCTTCAACTTTATGCATCTCGTGCGGAATGATTTCCTTGAAGTGTTATAAGGGAACACGTGTGACTACGAGTACGCTGTTTGAAATTGACAGACTGTCTATTCTTCTGGAGAACACACTCTGCACTGAGTTAATATAGATTGAGTCGTATTCATAATCATCATTTGAAAATTTAACATGCCTACTCC
>NW_021549133.1:0-272 GCF_001605985.2 Dendrobium catenatum
AGTTCTGGTTTCCTATAGGCGCAAGCCGCTATAGTTAATTACCCCTCCCGATCATGATAGAGAACTTTCGATTAAGGCTAGTCGTCAATCAGATACGTAGAGATACGTGTTATCTGGCATATAGTAGTAGCATAGGTCTGGATATTTGGAATTTGAAGGGTTTGAATTTGGAAAGGTTTGATATTTAAAATGAGAAATTTCACCATCTCACACTTAAAGCGGATGGTGGGGGAACGGATGATAGACCCGATCAAGATCCCATGGTTCCGTCG
>NW_021549134.1:0-295 GCF_001605985.2 Dendrobium catenatum
TCTTCCTCCCAAGAATTATATAGGTGGTATCAATGCCTCGTTGAGGCAATTTCAAGGTGTAGGGAGGTGTGAGGCAGGGCCGAGGCAAAGGCTTGTGGTAGCAGGTGGTAGGTAGGAGGTGAGGCAGCACAAGCTAGTGCGAGTGTTCAGAATGAATCTCACAGGCAAGAGTAGGGCCACAGTAGTATCGCACGTGGGTTTTCATGATGGGCGTGGTATGAAGTGAGGGGAGAATCGTGCACGCGGAGAGTAGGCCCCGGAGCAATGCTGCACTGGGCGCGAGGTTGACGCGCCT
>NW_021549135.1:0-299 GCF_001605985.2 Dendrobium catenatum
ATTATCTGTAGATGTGTTAGAGATAACTAAAATTGGAAGTACAGTGTCTGCTATGCGAAAGCACAGCTCCAGAAAGATTCGAAAACTTGTTCGATGTCTCATTCAAAGTTGGAGAGTGTTGGTTGATGAATGGGTTAATTCTACAGCAACAATTACTAATAAGACTACAACCAATTTTGAATTAGGCTCCTCGTCAAAATAAACATTTGAACAAAAACCAACCAGTCATTCATCCGCTGGAGTGAAAAGAAAGCAGTCTGACTGAGTCTTACTAGTTGTTTGTTCATCATGCAACAGAG
>NW_021549136.1:0-320 GCF_001605985.2 Dendrobium catenatum
TCAGTACATTTTAGTTGTTTTACTTCTTAACTAGACAACGAACATGTTGTTGGAGTTGCGTTTGTGTAGGACAACATCCAAATTCTGTCAGTAACTCAAACTGTAAATCTTACCAGTCTTTGATATCCAAAAACATCTTCCTTTTGCGACCATAGACACGTTCATTCTTTAATTGCTGATACAAATCAATTAAAAACCTATCTTCAGCTGGATCCCACGTGTGATAAATAATTACATTCTCAACATCAGAAGCTCGCCTGACCACATAATCAGAGGTTGTTGTTTTTCCTTCACAAGTCAGCTCATGATAACGCTGCTGC
>NW_021549137.1:0-4160 GCF_001605985.2 Dendrobium catenatum
TAGTCCAAGTGACCTCATACAAAAATGAGGTCAACAGAGTTTTATTTATTTCAAACCAATCATAGTCAGATTTGGAGGTCACAGTGTGTGCTCTAGTCCCTTGAGTCCTTAGATGTAGAAAAGTTCCAAGATCTTTCTCAGTGATTTCTACCCATTTCGTTTGGACATATGATCTTGTCCTACTCTCATCCTCACTAAAACTCATATTTGCCAAGAAGTAGTGAAAGGTCTCTTTATGGTAAGAATGGATCAAAGTTAAAATAAAGGCAAATTGAGTTGAAGTAAAAAAGATGCATGACTTAAAAGTGTCTATCTTCTTGAATTAAGAGCCTTGACGGAGTGATTTTTATAGCGACAAACCTATAAAAGGAATCCTCATTTGCTCTAGACAGAATTTTTTTGTCTCCACTCCTGCATGATGAACCCTTAGAAACTCTACCGCGCTTGCTAGAACTTGCCATTTCTAAGATGAGAAGGATTTAAGGAGGATATTTGAAGTGAATGAAAATGAATTATAAAGCCTCCTATTTAAAAAAATGACCCTTCTCATAGTATGAAAATAAGTTCATACGTATGATCTTAAGATCATATGGGACGAAAAATTTTTCATATGGATGAACAAAAACATTCAAAATAAAATAACTTTTTTGTAATCACACAAGTTACGAAGCATCCTTTCGTACTAGCTTTTTCAACAGACAATTGTTTAGAAAAATAGGTGTTTTTCTGGGATGATCAGTTATTAAATATCATTTTAATGATGGTTAGGTTCATCCCCTATAGAGAATGACACATGGTTCGTATATATGAAATAAAGTTTCATACGTACGATTAGTTATAATAACTTATTTTACCCAGATAACCATCTACGTGCATATAGACAAATAAATAAAGATCGTACATGATGATAGTAGTTTTGTACAGTATAATATGTGTTAGAAAATTAAAACTTCATGCATTCAGTCCAAAGCAATGATTGACATGCTTCAAAATTTGTACATCATAAAAAATAATTTCATACAATATGAATATAACACTTAGAAAATTTAGCACGAATGATCAGAAATGGTAATTTTGATATGTGATACATGTCTAAATCACACAAAAACATGAAAATAAAATAAAACCAAAATATGAAAGCACACACACAAACAAAAACATTGACAATCAAAAATAGAAAATACACATGGAAATATATCAAGTTTGTAGAAAGTTTAATTTAAGCATCTAGATCGATCACACCTAGTCTTATTCTTAATATGTTAAAAGTATCAAAGGCTATTGGTTTTGTAAAAATATCTGCAAGTTGATTTTCAATTGAAATATGGTTCAATTCAATTTCTTCTATGGATACATGATCCCTAATAAAATAATGCCTTATGTCTATATGTTTGGTTCTACAATGTTGAATAAAATTTTTTGAAATGCAAATGACACTAGTATTATTACAATAAATTGGAATTATGCTTATTATAAATGCTAAATCAATTAACTGTTATTTTAACCAAAGGACTTATGTCATACAACTTCCTAAGGAAATGTATTCAGCTTTAGTAGTAGATAGGGCTATAGAGTTTTTTTTTTCTACTGGACCAAGAAACTAAAGAATTTTTTATAAATTGAAAAGTTTTAGATGTACTCTTTTGATCAATCCTACAACCTATAAAGTCTGAATCAAAATATCTAACAAATTTAAATAAAGAGCTGAACTTAGGATATCAAATCCCTAAGTTCTGAGTTCCCAAAAGATATCATAAAATCCTTTTGTTATTGTCAAATGTGGTTTTTTTAAATCTGGTTGAAATCTAACATACAAACAAACACTAAATAAATTTTGGATCGGTTAGCTGTCAAATAAAGCAAAGATCTAATAATTCCTCTAAATTTATTTTGATCAAAAAATTTTCCCTTTTGGTCTTTATCCAAATAAACTGAGGAACTCATTAGTGTACTAACTGATTTAGCATTATCTATTTTATTCTTCTTGAGGATGTCCTTAACATATTTTGACTGATTAAGAAATGTTCCTTCCTTAATTTGCTTAATGCTAAAACCTAAAAAGTAATTAAGATCTCGTATTAGGCTCATCTCAAATTCATTACTTATTATTTTAAAAAATTATCACACAGATTTGTATTTGTAAATCCAAAAATGATATCATCAATATAAATTTGAACAATGAGTAAATCATCTCCAAATTTTTTCAAAAAGAGAGTGGTATCCACACTTCCTTTTTTAAAAGATTTCTTAAGTAGAAAAGCGCTTAACCACTCATACCAAGCCCTATGTGCATGTTTCAATCTATATAATGTCTTTTTTAATTTAAAAACATGATTAGGGAATTTTGAATTTTCAAAACTTAAAGGTTGTTCAACATAAACATCCTCTTGAATCACCACATTTAAAAAGGCACTTTTAACATCTATTTGATATAATTTAAATCCTCTAAAATAGGTAAAGGCTAACAAAACCCTATTTGCTTCAAGTCTCATTATAGGGGAAAAGTCTCCTCAAAATCAATCCCTTCAATTTGATTATATCTCTTAGCTATCAATCTAGCCTTATTTTTAAAAACAACTCTTGAGTTATTCATTTTATTTTTAAATACCCACTTAGTTCAAATTTCACTTTGATCCTTTGGCCTTATAATTAATTACCAAATATTATTCTTTACAAATTGATTTAATTCTTCTTACATTGTCAAAATTATAAATTCACTGAAAGTGCTTGATTTACATTTGTGGGTTTTATTATTAAAGGTAGAATGATTGACTTCTTTGCTAATTCTACGCCTATTCATAGCACTCTCACTTGGTTCACCTAAAATCAATTCCTTAGGGTGGTTTTTAGAAAATTTCAATTCTCTAGGAAAAAAGTTTTTTATCTCCAATTTTTTTTCCAAATTAATCTTCTCAATCTTTTGGGAGTTATTTTCTAAATCATCCTCTTACAATCTTAGCTCTTCCAAAATTTTAGTTTCATCAAATACAACATGTGTGATCTTCTCAACTACCAAAGTTCTTTTGTTAAAAATTCTATATGATTTTCCAACACTAGAGTATCCAAGAAAAATTTCATCATATGATTTTAGATCAAATTTCCTAAGAAAGATTTTTCATAATTATGTATGAACACCTTACATCCAAAAACATGCAAATGTGATAAATTAGGTGTTCTCCTTTTAAGAAGCTCATAGGGTGTTTTGTTTAATTTCGATCTAATATTCATCCTATTAATAACATAACATGTAGTACTAATTACTTTAGCTCAAAAATATTTAGAAAGTAAATATTTAGCCAACATGGCTTTAACAGCTTTAATTACTATTATGTTCTTTCTTTCGACTCTCCATTCTGCTGAGGGGTCCTAGGTGCAGAAAAATTATGATCAATTTTTTTTCCTTACAAAAATCCTTAAATTTATCATTTTCAAATTCACCGTCGTAATCACTTTAAATAATTAAAGTTTCACACCCTAGTTTCCTCTAAATCTAAGTCTAAAAGTCTCTAAACTTCTCAAATAATTCACTCTTAAGAAATTAAAATTTAACCTATATGAATCTTGAGAAATCATCAACTATCACAAATTCATATGCCTTCCCTCCTAGACTTATAGTACTAATCGGTCCTAAAAGATCCATATGTATAATCTCCAAAGGTTTGCTAGTTCTAAGATCTTTATTGAAATGAAATGAGGATTTTACCTAATTTTCTATTTGACATGCATCATATAGGTGATCCTTACTAAATCTAATTTTGGTATGCCTCTAATTAAATCCTTTTGTATAATTTTCATAAGGTTTTTCATGCTAGCAAGATAGAGTCTCTTATGCCATAACCATGATTCATTAGTAATAGTTTTTAAATAAAAGCATTAGGAGTTTTAATATAGTTAAAATCTAGTATATAAATATTATTTATCCTAATTTTATGCAATACTTCATTTCCATTTAGGCTTAATATACGGCTAGTGGGAAAAAATTTACATTATACCCTTTATAACATAGCTAACTAATACTTAATAAATTATGCTTTAAGCCTTCAAAAAGTAATACAATCTCTATGAAAAAATTTTACAAGTTTTTAATCATACATGTGCCAACCACTTTTCTAGTGGTGTTATCTCCTAGTATAACCCTGCCTCCATTCCTGACTTCCAAC
>NW_021549138.1:0-333 GCF_001605985.2 Dendrobium catenatum
AAGATCTAGAAAAAAAGGGGATTAATAATGCTTAATACCGTCGGCCTTGACAGCCGGGCGCCATCGGTAAAATAGCCGGCGGTGTACCGACGCTAGCCGGCGGTGTACCGACGCTAGCCGGCGGTTAAGCAAACACACGACGACCTCTTTAACAGCCGGCATACCGTCGGTAAAGTGACCGCCGGTTAGCCGTCGATAATATAACCGGCGGCTCAACGGCCGGAAAACCGTCGGTTACAAATCCGGTAGTCACCGGCGGTATACGCCGCCAAAAAACCGTCGCCTAACAGAACCGCCGGTACTAAGCCGCCGGTAAAAGTTTCCTACGCCAAT
>NW_021549139.1:0-438 GCF_001605985.2 Dendrobium catenatum
TACACTTAAAAAAAAAATATGAAAAATAGTACATGTGGTTGTTATAGTTTGAGATTGATACATGGATCTCCCCATGAGTGAGGGGCAAGTCCCTTAGGCAATGATAGCTGCAAGCTAAGGATGAGTCAACCCGTGAAGTCGTAATCATAGGCTTTAGAGGTGTGCGTTTCCTATAGCTTGATTATGAATGTTTGTTCTAGGAAAATGGCCTTGGTCACAAATAGTTTTCATCAGTGAGCTGGTTCAGTTGAGGCGAGTGGTCCTTAGGGTGTGGATATGTCTTGTTGAGCCCTTTGAAGGAGATCATTGAGAATGACTTCATCCTTGATATGTTTTCTTAGGATGATTTTGCTCATTTCAGTCTCTATAGGGGAGAGTGGCTATTTGACCATGCGTTGGTATCAGCTACTACACTGTAGGATCATGCTCCTTTTGGGT
>NW_021549140.1:0-340 GCF_001605985.2 Dendrobium catenatum
ATATGAAATATTGTTAATTAAATTGTATTGCTTCTTCTATTAGGGTATTATGGTGGTAATAGAAGGCACACATGCACCTATTATGGTTAGAGACAAGTTTAAAATAAGTCCCTTGGTTTAAAATGATATAGATCCTAAAATGTTATGACAATCGTCTCTTTTGATCTCTAATTTGTCTATAAAACTATTTAAATAGATGGGTCACTAGTTAAATATGAGAGTGCTTAGTTAAGTTGTCAAAAATGAGAGTTTTTTATGTAGGACTAAATGCTTTTAAATGGATGAAATAAGAATATTGCACGATTCTTTGTTTAGAACAATAAAGATGAAACCATTAGCA
>NW_021549141.1:0-792 GCF_001605985.2 Dendrobium catenatum
TTTCACACTCTCCTAGTGTCGGCAGAGAACCGGATCTTCTTGACAGATTTCTTCGCAAGAAATCTAGAAGGAAGAAAGAAAAAGTGTGAAGTAATCTCAAATCACAAGTAGGAAATCTTACCTTTGAACACCATGCAAACTCTCCACGCTCCAGTGGTAGAAATCCTTCTTTGACTGCTCTCTCTCACTCTCTTCTTTACTCTTCTTCCAATAGGCACGAAGATCAATGAGCAAAAAGATTGGGTGGAAGTCTAATTTGGGCTATATATACAAAAGACAAGAAAAACTATCCAAAAACTGCAAGTTTTCAATTCCGTACGCAGTGGATCGTCCCATACGATCGTGGATCATCCTAGACGATTTTATTTAAAGTGTCGTAAATGATCCTAATGTATATTGGTACGAACTATGTTCGTAAACGCTCATCATCCCGTACGAACTATGTTCGTCCAGTACGAAATGGTTATTACATAGGACAGTTCCCAAATTTCTACAGGACGTAACCAACTGACGTATCATCCAGGGATGAAAATTTCTTCTGTTCTGTACAATCTCTTACATAGAGTTTCATCCAGGGATGAAAATTTCTTTTGTTCTGTACAATCTCTTACAGAGAGTTTCGTCCAGGGACAAAGGTTCATTTCATCCTGTACGATCTCATACAAAGAGTTTTGTCCCGGTACGAACCGTATTTTTTGTCTGGACGAACCGTGCATAGTGAGAATCCGGAGACGTTCATCCCGGGATGAATATTAAATTCGTCCCGGACGATTAGGACTTAGAAAATTTTCT
>NW_021549142.1:0-228 GCF_001605985.2 Dendrobium catenatum
AGGGTCATTTGGGTCAATTAGGTTGATTTGGTCAACCGAGTTGATCCAAAGGCCTGGGAATGGGTTCAACGAATTCAAAATGACATTTAGAGTCTATTGGATGTGATTCCAAGTCCTAAGGAAGTCATTTGGTTCAAAACACCTATTTGGATCCTTAAAGGACCTCTTGGGTCAAAACTGTTGACTTGGTTAACTAGATTGACCCAAGGGTTGGAAAAGGGTCCAACA
>NW_021549143.1:0-207 GCF_001605985.2 Dendrobium catenatum
ATTTAATTAAACATCTAAATATGACTGCTTACTCAACCTAGTACCTCCAAACGGAAGTGCACAACGGGTCCATTTATGAGGCAACGATCAGCCTTGTGTGATAGAATAGTCTCCCTCAAACTTTAGTAAAAATTCTATAAGATAGTGGCGAGATCTGCAATGCTTTATGGTGTCGAATCGTGGTCAATAAATTAAAGGGAATGATGA
>NW_021549144.1:0-212 GCF_001605985.2 Dendrobium catenatum
TTAGAAGACTGGACTTCCCAGGTCCGGCACCTCGTCTTCATAGGTCAGACTATCCGGACTCTACCCGTAGGCGGGGAAGAGTCTAAAGCAAGGAAAGAGTAATGCATAAATAAGCATGCGACTCCTGGGCATCCTTTTTGGGTATAGAAAAAGTATGATCCAAATTTGGATTTTTAAATGGAAAAGGAATACTTCCCAAAGGGGCATCCTTT
>NW_021549145.1:0-285 GCF_001605985.2 Dendrobium catenatum
GTAGTGAGTTTGTCTGGGGTAGTTTTGGTTTGTTTGGCTTTTTATTGTGTTGTTTTTGTGATAGTTTTTCGGATTTTTTGGATTTTTCTGTATGGATCAGCCAGACCCAGACATGACAGACGGGCAGAGTGCCAGTCAGGCAGCACCAATGGGGAGTACAGCCCCAGTGGTCAATGCTGATACATTATCTCAGTTTGCTACGATTGTTGCTCAGATGATGAGCGAGACTCAGAACAGAGCTTCTACCATCCGATCTGAGGATATTGATAGACATCTGCAGTTATT
>NW_021549146.1:0-210 GCF_001605985.2 Dendrobium catenatum
TCAATTCCTAGTTACATCGTCCTGGCCGATATCCTTATCGTCCTGGACGATCTAACTTATTCTGTTCAAAATCCATCTGCTGACCTTTGTGTTTGAAAACCCTAACTCATCGGCCCGGACGATCCTATATCGTCCTGGACGATTTGATCGAACTCTTGGTGATAGTCCTGGCCGATAGTATATTTTGTCTGGCCGATGCATTTTATGTAC
>NW_021549147.1:0-1030 GCF_001605985.2 Dendrobium catenatum
TCAAGCTAAGTCTGTTGAGCCCAGACCCAAGTCTTGGGTCAACATGGTTGACCAGGTCAACCTGGGTTGACCTAGATTGACCCAAATCCTTTCTACTTGATTTCAAACCCAGTTTAATTCTTCATGGCTCAATTCTCACCTCTAATACACTCAGTGGGTCATACCAAACCCATTGGGCCTAAATACTTGCCCTGGGTTAACCCGATTGACT
Source organism: Dendrobium catenatum (assembly GCF_001605985.2). Lineage (NCBI taxonomy): Eukaryota > Viridiplantae > Streptophyta > Magnoliopsida > Asparagales > Orchidaceae > Dendrobium > Dendrobium catenatum. The sequence continues at coordinate 212 of NW_021549147.1, forward strand.
AAGTCAACATGGTTTGACCCATTTGGACCCTTTAGGCCTAAAATTAATTTTGAATGCATTTAAACCTTGGCTTGGTTAAAACCCACATCCCCTTTGACCAATTTGACTGGTTGACTAGGTCAATCATTGACTTGGTCAACCTAAGTCTCAAATAGGATAAAATTACCTATTAAAGCCCAATTAAAGGCCATTTAAGGCTCTAATTGATTCTTTGGATTCCAAAATTTAAAACCACGGCTAGGGCAAGAGTTATTCCCTCCTAATCATGCTTTGAATGAATCCTAGTCGTTGGTATTAGGTCTATGGCTTTAAATAGTCTCTTTAGGCTTCATTAGTGGAGGATCTTGCAATTATTCTTTCTCAAGCCCCCCTAATCCTGAGATCTTTTGTTTGAGAGCTCTTGGGACTTCTCCCCATCTTCCCCAACCAAAACCAAGCCTTTCCAAGCCGGCGACGGCGAGTTTTCGGCGACCCATGGCGAGATCTGTCCAAGGCTTCGATCCACTCAATCCAGAGCTCTTTTGATTGTAGTACCAACTAGGAAATCAAACAAGGACAGTCAAGAAGCTCAACCGTGTCAAGAAATCAAAGATCCAACGATAAACTTTCTCCAAAATGCTCACCCTAGGTAACTACCCTTTATATTAATTAGCTTTCTATTAAGCTCTTTTTAGACCATGATTTTACTACCCCATGAATGCTCTTTATATATGTTATTAATGTCTAAAATTTTACAAAGTTTGATTTGTCCGTTTTTGAGAACGAAATGAATTATCATTTTTGCCTTCGGTGTTGCCCTAGGTCTTGGTGTATGAGATC
>NW_021549148.1:0-503 GCF_001605985.2 Dendrobium catenatum
CCTGCCGCCTCGATGCTGCGTAAGACCAGATCTCCTACCGATATATATCGCGGCTTCATCCTTCGGTTGTAGTGACGGGCAACTCTCTGGTGGTAGGCAGCAACCTTAAGCATTGCTTCATCCCTTGCTTCTGGAAGGAGGTCTAGGTTGTGTCTGAGTTTTTCGTCGTTGACATTGAAGTCAAAAGTTTGTACTCTATGGCTGGGGACTCCAACGTCGACGGGAATGACTGCCTCTGTGCCAAAGAAGAGGTTATATGACATTTCTCCAGTTGGGGTCCTTGTTGTGGTGCGATAAGCCCAGAGGACATTTGGAAGCTCGTTAGCCCATTGCCCCCCAGCCTTATCTAACCGTGTTTTCAATCCTCTCAGAATGGTTTGATTGGTGACCTCTGTTTGTCCATTAGTCTGAGGATGGGCCACAGCCGTGTGTACTAGTTGGATGTGGAGATCTTTACAGAATGTGATGAAGACCTTCCCAGTGAACTGTGTTCCGTTATCAGT
>NW_021549149.1:0-550 GCF_001605985.2 Dendrobium catenatum
TATTAACTTATTTCTTGAGAGAATGGGAAAGTCCATATAAGATTTTGACTTGCCTGAATTGCCACATGTTGAAGAGATCTTTTAGGATTTAAATAATGAGCTCAATAACAGAGAAATATCTGAAGAGCAAAATGTCGTTACTCCAGTTGAAGATATAAATAGAATACATACACTTAATAAGAATGCATTTGAAGAAATTATCAATTGTGTAATCAGAAATATAATGGCATGTTCTTCATAGATGGTACTGGAGATACGGGTAAAACATATTTGTATCATGCTATTCTTTCAACTTTAAGAAGTGATGGTCATATAACAATCGTATCAGCTACGTTAGGAGTAGCCTCTTCAATTTTTCATGGAGGTCGAACAGCGCATTCAAGGTTCAAAATACCAATAAATTCAATAGAAACATCATTATGTGCAATTAACAAAAAAAGTGGACTTTCTTAGTTACGTAAACAATCAAACATTATAATGTGGGATGAAGCTCCAATGGTAAAATGGTAAAATGAATAGCAATTAAAATTTTAGATAGAATTATGAAAGA
>NW_021549150.1:0-244 GCF_001605985.2 Dendrobium catenatum
GCAGACCGCCGGTTAGATGACACGTACCACGTCCTTATTAGCAGGAGATTGTTTGAGAATGGATCCTAGTCATATTTTCGACTATGCATTTGGCTCTTTGTGAGCTAAAGTAGTTTTAATTTGTCCATCCCGGCAAACTGTTGCGGAGGGTGGATGGATTTTGCTTTAAGTGTTTTAGGGCTAATTTCAATTTTAAATATTTGAGATTTTGAGATTTGTGGAGTTTGGATTTTAAATGAACTTT
>NW_021549151.1:0-693 GCF_001605985.2 Dendrobium catenatum
GTGCCAATCGGCCTGGCCGAAGCCTCGATCGGCCTGGCCGATGCTTACAGAAAATCACCTGGAGCAAATCTGGGCAAATTCTGGAGCAAATTCTTATCTGATCGTCCCAGGACGATCCCAGATCGTGCTGGACGATCCTGGAGCAGATTTTAATATTACAGATGGGTAGGGACGTTGTTTAAGTTTTAAGGAATTGGGGGCTTCTGTGCGTATGAGAAATTAGTAGAGGAAATTGGCTCTGATTAAGTTTTTAACTTCAGAGAGACAGTTTTCTGTATGTGCAAATGAGGGCCTGTGAGAGTGGGGAGGCCGTTCGTGAACTGCAGGAGGCGGTCGTTCCTGTGTGCGAATGTAGAGAGGGAGTGGGAGGGCAGTTCGCAAATCTGAGAGAGTGGAGCTGATCGTGGACTGTTCGTTTGACATTTGAAGGCCTTAATGATTTTGGAATTCGGTGATCTTGGGCTCATTGGATTCGTCTCGTCGAGCCGTTCGATTCGAGTATAAGATTGTCAAAATCGGAGACTGTTTGGTAACACAAATTGTAGTTTGAACCTTCCAACTGCACTTTGAGCCATTGATTCGGACTCATTTGGGCTCGGATTGGGTTGATCTTGGTGTCGTTGGGTTCTGTTAGACTAGCCCTAACTTTTAATTCATTTTGGTTTTAATAATGTTAATCATTTCTTTGAATCA
>NW_021549152.1:0-233 GCF_001605985.2 Dendrobium catenatum
TCTACCTAGGGTTTAGATTTCACCTTGAGTTAATGGAAGTTTTTGACCATATAATGATTTGTTTCATTTATAGACTGTCCATGCTCCATTTTATAGAAGAAAATGCAGTCTAAAAAGCATAAATCGACCCACACAATCCAAGGATGGTCTTTGCTTTTTGTTCACAGAAAAACTCATCATCGATGAGCTTTGTCTAGTGGGGTTTTGGTCGAGAAGGGTTGATGGAATTTATT
>NW_021549153.1:0-326 GCF_001605985.2 Dendrobium catenatum
CTCACGCATGTGACTGATTGCCTGATTTTCCTTTCTCCAATTTCTGTTTAGTACCCTAGAGCCTCCGAATGCTGGTGTGGGCCACGCATGTTTGATTCAGCCCTTCGGACCTTTCTTCCCTTTTGGATAGGACCTCCTAGTCTATACCTCTGTGCCAATCCCATTTCAGGAGAGGATAATGTATGATCCTTAATCGAGAGTTTTCTCAGGCTCCGGCCTAGGATGTAATTAACCATGGGGGGCTTGCGCCCGTGGGAAACTTGGCCCCACATCTACTAAACCCCATTCAAGCCTTTGTATCGGATGGGGGAAACCCGTGACTAGGT
>NW_021549154.1:0-919 GCF_001605985.2 Dendrobium catenatum
GTCGAGCAAGATCAATCAACCAACAATTTAAGAAACATAAAGATAATTGTAAAAAAAAACTACGATGGTAACAAGAATCCACGAATTAATAAAGAGAACTTTCACCTTTGGAGTCCATACGCTCACTAGTCTAGGCTTTAGCGGAAGAAGCGTCTCCACCTTAGAACCGAGGTCACTCCGAGGAAGAAGGAGCCGTGGATCGTCATTCTTGGATAGGTGGCCGGAGTGGTGGAGGATGGTGGTTGTCCAAGGATGATCAAGTCCACGAAGGAAGTCGAGCGAGCGAATTGTTAGCCCAAGAGAGGGTGCAGGAATTCTGAGAACTCCAGCCAACGTCAAGGGGAGCTTGGGTAGGAGAAATAAGTCTCAGACCAAGGCAATTTCAGATTTTCTGAAATTTGATTTAGGGAGGAGACGTGGGGTGGGGAAGCCAATTTTGATTGTGGTAGAACCTAGAGAGAGGCTCCACAGAAAAATTTGAAACTTTCTTTTCAGTTTTCAAACAGGTGAGAGGGGAATTAACTTGAGGGAAATAAGTAACGTGGGGCCCAGGCAATTGAATGGCTGAATTGAGCAAAAATCTGTATTAAAACCGATTACAGGCTTAGGAAGGAAATCTCTGTTTTAACGGGTTGGAGAATCCGGTAACTGATGGAATTTCAGGATTGCCTTGAATCCAATTAAATAAGAATTGCTTAAATTTAGGGATCATTTAAGGAAAGCAATTAGATCTCATAAACATTAGAAATTCAAAAATTCCTGAGTGAAACTGAGGAGGCCGAGAGAGCTGTCGTGCCGGCGGGATGGGATTACAACGGACTTGGGGCCGGCAAGGGCTAGGGGGGCCGGCGTAAAGCCGGCGGCTGGCCTCAGCGACCAGGTGTTTTCCGCGGTTGGCTGATCTTGCTTGGGCCGGCGA
>NW_021549155.1:0-248 GCF_001605985.2 Dendrobium catenatum
AGGCAAAGCCGGAAGGGGAAGAGGAGGTGGAACTGCTCGGTAGCAACGGAAGAATGCTGCATCGGGAGTCCATCAGGCGGGAAGAAAGAGAGGATGATTGGCGTCGTCGGAGGCCCGACCCAGTGGACCGGCCATGGGGGATCCATAACCACCCTGGCGGGGCGCGAGGGGAAGATGGATATCGACGGCCGAGGAGGGATGATGAGCCCCGTTATGGAGAGAGAGGAACTTGGGAAGACCCCATTGCC
>NW_021549156.1:0-285 GCF_001605985.2 Dendrobium catenatum
ATAAATAAATTATATATATATATATACTTACTACATGTGCTTCAGTTGCTTAGACCCAAATAAATAAGTGAATGGCCAAGTGTGGCTGGCATGAGTATTTTCACTTCTATATATATAATTACTTTTTGGATGATTTATATTAACTGCTTAGAATAACCATATAAGAGAGTTTAAATTTTTTTTCTTCAATAATGTAATTTGTATGTAATGTATCGAGTTGTGAAAGTCTTAAAAATAAGCCATTTCAAATACTAAGGATCCAAAGGGAAAAGAAAGTCTCTTTAT
>NW_021549157.1:0-341 GCF_001605985.2 Dendrobium catenatum
CATTTGGCGGCAAACCGCCGGTCAGAGGACACGTACGACGTCCTTACTGGCAGGAGACTGTTTTGAGAATGGATCCTGATGATATTTTCGAATAGGCATTTGGCTCTTTGTGAGCTAGAGTTATATTTAAATTTGTCCACCTCGGCAAACTTTTGTGGAGGGTGGATGGATTTTGCTTTAAGTGATTGATGATTTGATTTCAATTTTAAATATTTTTGGGATTTTAGGATTTATGGATTTTTTTTTTTTGGATATTTGGAACGGCATTTGAAAAATATTTGGAATGGACCCCTCCGGTGAGATTTGCATTCAACACGACCATCATCGGGGTGTTTGGGGTC
>NW_021549158.1:0-338 GCF_001605985.2 Dendrobium catenatum
AGGTCTGGATTGAACTTGTGGCTAGGTTGGACCCAAACCTACTCAGTTCGTGTTGAATTGAGCACGATCCAGGTCAGGTCAAACCTTGGGTTTGGTATGGGAGATAGGTCTGGGTCACCCAATGCAAGTGGCAATTGGATACAACTTGATCTAGGTTAAAAGACGGCTCAGGTTGATCCAAACCTGCTCAGTTCGGGTCGATTTGGGCTCAACCCAGGTCAAGCCAGACCTTGGGATTGAGGTGGGAAGTGGGTCTGGGTCTGGTGGACCCAATGCAAGTGGTAATTGGGTCCAATTTGGTCTGGGCTGGAAGATGGCTCGGGTCCAAGTGTTTTTGG
>NW_021549159.1:0-226 GCF_001605985.2 Dendrobium catenatum
TTTGCAAGTATATCGAGATTATTGGACCACATAATGTTATCCAAGTAGTCACTGATAATGCATCCGAAAATATTCTTGCAGGTTTGTCATAACTTTTATTCTAAAGTTATGTTATTTCATGAAGAATTTGTGTACATCTTAACTTAAATTAAATGACATAACAGGAAAATTATTGATGGACAAATATCATCACATTTATTGGACTCCTTGTGTTGCTCACTGTTTG
>NW_021549160.1:0-223 GCF_001605985.2 Dendrobium catenatum
TCGGCTTTGCTCCAGAGGAGGCGACGAGATTGCACGAATTGATCTCCGGCTCCTTCGTTTGCTGTTCGGCTTTGGTTCGCGAGAGGGGAAGTGTCGTAAGAGCCGCTCCTTCGACTCCTTGTGTCGTTTGACTTCGCTTTTCCGACCTGCCTCCACCCGACCTAGCCGACTCCTGCCGTCCCGCTGCCTGAGCCGACGCCACCAAAGTCGCCGGCCTGATTCG
>NW_021549161.1:0-306 GCF_001605985.2 Dendrobium catenatum
TTGCCTTAGATATGTTGATTGCAACAAAGAGGGATCTGTTACCAATGATTTGGGTGATGATACCTTACTTGCAAAGCTTCATTTGGTTAATCTTGCTGGTTCTGAACATGCAAACGTACTGGAGCTGATGGGCTGCATTTGAAAGAAGGTAGCTATGATTATTCTTTTTGTTAGCTCTTAGTAATGTGATAAATGCACTTGGTGATGAGAAAAAGAGGAAAGACGGGGACGTGTCCCTTATCGAGATAGCAAGTTAACATGTTTATTGAAGGTAATATATATTCTTCAATTACATACCCATGCTCT
>NW_021549162.1:0-211 GCF_001605985.2 Dendrobium catenatum
GTTCATCATCTTCCACTTCTGATTGGTCTATTTGAAGCTTAGACATAAAGTCTGCAAGTGTTATCGGCCGTCTTGATGGTTGGTGATAATCCTCCAAATTGTTGATGATCTTTTGAAGTGTTGTTGTTTTCTTCTTCTGCTTGATGCGCCTATTTGAATTATTGGACTTCTTGGATGATGTCTTATAGAACCGCTTCGTATTAGGACGTCT
>NW_021549163.1:0-255 GCF_001605985.2 Dendrobium catenatum
GCGGTTCCACCTCTAACTCATTGTTCTCGGTATTCTCAATAGATCTATCACTTACAGGCACATAAACTTTTTGAGTTTCGGCGGAGCCAAGCTTCCCATTTGACGTAACCTTAGATTTTTTTTAAATCTAGAATCAGTTTAAAACATTCAGATTGAGCATGTCCATGCATTTTGCAGTGAGAGCAGAAATCCGGAACATCCTCAAATTTAGCTTTTTGAAAATAACCAAAGGCTTTGGATCCAACCCAGATTTCC
>NW_021549164.1:0-364 GCF_001605985.2 Dendrobium catenatum
TTATCGTTGTCATATGTTATGCTTCAACATTCTCATGTGATCTAGTATATGCAGTAAAAATTCAAATATTTCTAATCAGATATAGACTTTGATATTTCGCCTCCTAGTTAATTGGTGGAGCGAAAAAGTCAAGCCAAACTCTCAGGATATTTCTATTAATTTTGCAAACGTGCATATTAGAGTGAAACTCAATATGCTGAGTTTCAAAATATGAAGAGGATTCGTTCAATCTCAATCTCTCAAATCAAGCTCAATTCCAACTTCAAGTTCAAATTCAGGCTTTGATATTTAGCCCCCAACGTGATTAGGAGAGCGAAAGAGTCAAGCCAAACTTGTAGTATTGTCCTATTAATTTTGCAAACCT
>NW_021549165.1:0-351 GCF_001605985.2 Dendrobium catenatum
AGAAAATAGAGGGAGAGAGAAAAGAGAGAGAGAGAGAAAAGAGAGGGAGAGAGAAAAGAGAGAGAGAGGGAGAGAGAGAGAACAAGAGAGATAGATAGAGAGAGAGCAAGAGCGAGAGCTAGAAAGAGGGAGAGAGATATAGAGAGAAAAAGAGAGCAAGCAAGTGTTAGAGAGAGCAAGAGAGAGGGAGAGTGAGAGAGAGGGAGAAAATAGAGAGAGAGAGGGAGAAAGAGAGAGAAAAAGAGAGATAGATAGAGAAAGAGCAAGAGTTAGAGCTAGAAAGAGGGAGAGAGATATAGAGAGAGCGCAAGCAAGTGTTAGAATGCTCATGTGAGTAAAATTTTTTGAAGT
>NW_021549166.1:0-336 GCF_001605985.2 Dendrobium catenatum
CATAACAAATCACTTTATTAGAAACCTTGCCATTTCTATTGAATTTACCTCTATTCCATTGCTGGCGTCTCTTCTGCTTCCTTTTTATAAAGCATCTGAATTTTCTAGTCATCAAAGCAATATCGTTTTCATCCTCAGGTTCTGAGTGTTCACTCTCAGACTCTTCCACTTTTAATGCTATATTCTTCTCCTTTCATGGTTCACCTACATCAATCTTTCTTTGACTAACCCATTGCTCGTAAGCAATGAGTGAACCAAGAAGATTATCAATAGAATAAATGTTTAGATTTTTAGACTTAGTAATTACAGTAATTTTAGCATCATAAGCAGTAGGTA
>NW_021549167.1:0-219 GCF_001605985.2 Dendrobium catenatum
GATATTTTCAACTAGGCATTTGGCTCTTTGTGAGCTATAGTTTATTTGAATTTGTCCACCCTGGCAGACTGTTATGGAGGGTGAATGGTTTTTGCTTTAAGTACCGATGGATGATTTCAATTTTGAATATTTTTTGGATTTTTGTGGAGTTTTCTAGGATTTTGGTTTTTTTTTTTATTTGTACTTTGTGGAGTTTAGATTTTCTGACATTTGGATGGA
>NW_021549168.1:0-418 GCF_001605985.2 Dendrobium catenatum
GCCAGGATTTGAAGACATTCTTCATGTCGAAGTCCCCTTTCCTCCACCAAGGATGCGTCCTCCTACACATCTAGAGAATGAGCTTGCTGATACAGCAAGCTCTACCCATCCTTCGCGCATAGGTCACCGACAGCATATGCCGCCGGACGTCCCCGAGGACTTGGACCAACAGCGCATCACTGAACTCCCCGTAATACTCTACGGCATGAGTTACGGAGACTAGCCCGAGAAGAATTCCCCACAGAGGGTATCAGGCAGTCCCTTCACCAACGAGACATTCAGGAGTCATCACCTTTTACCGAAGTTGTCCTCTGATATCTCGTTCCGGCAAGATTCAAACTCCCAAATATTGATTCTTATGATGGGACTTCAGACCGCTACGAGCATATTGATCACTACCGCACTATTATGCATATCC
>NW_021549169.1:0-241 GCF_001605985.2 Dendrobium catenatum
TCTGACCATAACCGCTATCTGTGGTGCCATTTGGCGGAAAAACCACTAGGTTCAGAGGGCCCCGGGTCATAATCGTTTACCTGCAGCGCCATTTGGTGGCGAAACTGCCGGTTAGAGGACACGTACCACGTCCTTACTGGCAAGAGATTGTTTGAGAATGGATTATAGTGATATTCACGACCAGGCATTAGCTCTTTGTGAGCAGAAGTAATTTTCAGATTTATCCACCTCGGCAAACTGT
>NW_021549170.1:0-201 GCF_001605985.2 Dendrobium catenatum
CGGGTTCCACCTGTGACAAGGGCAACCGATTCTTTCTCGACTAAGAGCTTCCCTCTTTTTAGTTTTTTTTTTTTTTTTTTTTTTTTTTTTTTTTTTTTTTTTTTTTTTTTTTTTTTTTTTTTTTTTTTTTTACAGATATGGATCAAATATACCGGAACATAAGGAGGGGAAAATTGTTGGCTTTGATATCCCAGGCCACAC
>NW_021549171.1:0-257 GCF_001605985.2 Dendrobium catenatum
GTCGTCGTCCTGTAAGAGCCTCCTGAGCAGTTTCCTTGAGCCCCTCTTTTTGCTTTCTTTTGATCTTCTACCAACTGCGCCAGCTCCATAGCCTTTCCCAGGTTCCTCGGCTCCAGTACCCTGACTGCTGTTCGGATCTCTGGTTTCAACCCCTTCATGAAGTTCCCTTCTAAGGCTGACTCTGAAATGTGATCCAATCTGCTAGCTAAGTACTCAAACTGATCCCGATAATCTGCCACAGTTCCTTCTTGAGTCAA
>NW_021549172.1:0-1687 GCF_001605985.2 Dendrobium catenatum
ACTCACGAAAATGTATAAGTAGACACCCCTCTATACACGAGTGAGGATCTTTGGATATAGAATAGAGAGAGTTCGGAAGCTTCAAGAGCTCCAACTTCCACACAATTGTCAATCACCGCCAGACTTCCACTCAACCGCCGTCGGACTTTTCGTGACCATCGTCAGACCACTACTCGGCTATCAACCTCCACCAGACATTCACCCAATCGCCGATCGCCGCTAAACCTCCTCTTATAGCCAACCATTATTGATCATATGTCAGGCTATCAAGTATAACCCATCCAACCGCCGTCACCCTCCAATTATGGTACCTCAGACCACTGACGCCCGCTGATTAGGGTCCTGTTGACCACTGTTGCCTGCTGCCTATGGTACCTCCGACCACCGTGACCCGCCCATTACGATTCATCCGACCACAGTCGCCTACCAGATGTTGACCTCCGTATAAGAAACAAAAAAGAGAGAGAGAGAGATCGGGAATACCTTGTATCCCGCCGAAAGCTCGCGCAAATCCTGCGCGTCTCAATCCGTAAATCCCGCAAAATCACTGTAGCACGGCACCGTTCCGGGATGTCTACGGAAATCCTGCGACCAGTCCTCGATCCCACTCCTATTTCGGGTCTTTAAATATCGAGCGAACTGAGCCATTCGACACACACGATCACCTCAAGCTTTGACTGCTCGCTCTCCACGACCTCTCCTCCTCTCCCGTCACTGCCTCCACTCCCTCTGCCGAACTCCAAAGCCGGCCAAACTCCACAAATCCCGACGCCTTCTTCCTCTGCTGAATCCTATCTCCCTATCCCGACCTCCTGCTTCCGATCCTGTGAGAGAGAGAGAGAGGGAGAAAGAGAGAACTTCTTACCTCAATACCAAGCTCCTCCATCAAGTCCGCCCGATCTCCCCCCTCCGACGCCGCCCGACGCCGCTCCTTCGAGCGACTTTTCCTCCCTGTAGGACTGGAAGCTACGGCATTTTGATCGGGAGCAAGGGAGCACGCAGACTAAGTTCAAGTGAAATAAAAATCAAATTGAAATCAAATTCAAATGAAAGTGAACATGCAGATGAACTTGCAAGAACCGCATGGGACCAAATTTGGGTAATTTGAACATTCAACTGGACTCAAAAGACTGCAAGGGACATAGAACTTGAGCTTGCATATTGTGCTTGGGGACTTGATAGAACTCCAATTTAAATAAATACAAAGTTCCAACTCAAACTAAATGTCGATTTCAAGTACAACTCACTTGATGGTTAATATGCAAGAACTATCAGGCGACATAACGACAAGAAGTGACAGTTTAGTGTTACAACGAACTCTTACAATAGCTCCTATAAAGTTAAATGTAATGTCCTCACAAGGACAATGAATGGTTGCTTAATGTGTATTTCCCCCAAATACACCATTGAAACCTCCAATGCTAGCAATATTGCCTGTTGATTGAGATGACAATACGGGAGACCAATAAAGAAGGATTCGCCCCCACAAATAAGTGCAAATACATCAACACCACCTGAGATTGGTGAAAGGGTGGATTCGATGCAGAAATAATGGATCTTCTACAAAATACTTCAAGGAGGTCATCATAGAAGACATCCCCTGCAAATAAAGAAGTCAATGAATGAATGATAGTCATTCATTAAAATCTGAAATAGAAGTGAAATGTCAGTTCACTCACAAGCAACA
>NW_021549173.1:0-272 GCF_001605985.2 Dendrobium catenatum
TAATTAATAACTTTTTAAAATAAAATTTAAAATAATTTTAAATCATTAATATTTAAACTCAAACTTAAATTCTCTTAAGTTGTTTAACCAATCATAATATCAAATAACTTTAACTAACTATCCTACCTAGGATATATCCAAATCACACAGCCTACCTCACATACTTTAGATGGTTTGCTATGATAACCAACTCTAGTCTTAGGCTAAACTGATGTTTATTTTTTTTGTGTGTGCCGAGTTTTTAAGTTTTCACTGCATGTTATTTATTAGTA
>NW_021549174.1:0-386 GCF_001605985.2 Dendrobium catenatum
ATTTTTATTATTTACTCTCAAGTTTGGGCATTTTGAGGATCAAGAAGGCCAACATTGAAAAATCACTCTTCAATAAGCTATAAATTTTGTAGATCTTAGAAAAATTAATACTCCTACATGAAATTTAGATTAGTAATGATGATGATATTATTTCTATATAAAAGCTATCACAAAAGTAATATATATTCAAAACATTTTAATAAAAAAAGAGATATATGCTAGAGTAAATTATGTGACAGCTATTAATCGATATAATATAGGGGTGCAAATGAGTCTAGTTAAGCTCGAGCCAGGGGGGTTCAAGTCGAGCTCGACTGCCAAATACTAAGCTCGAGTTCGAGCTTGAACACGAGTCGAGCTCAAAAAATGAGCTTGTGCTCGACTTG
>NW_021549175.1:0-253 GCF_001605985.2 Dendrobium catenatum
TCGTCCAGACAAACCATGATTATCGTCCAGGACGAACTGTTTTCGTCCAGGACGAACGTATTGTTTTCTTTAAATATGAAGGCTTTCTAACTTAACAATCACACCTCCATACTTCACTTTCAATCTCTTTCTACTTCAAATCGTCAATGGCCTGCTCAAGCAAGAGACAAAAGGTGTTGGTGAAGAAACCTCAAAGGAATGCCTCCGAAAACTTCATATCAAAAGCAAATGAGGAATCCTTTCCTCGTTTTGC
>NW_021549176.1:0-316 GCF_001605985.2 Dendrobium catenatum
ACTAGCTAGGTCGTCTAACCTCTTTTGGAAACCTATCGCGTCCATTGGGAAGGCTAAGTGATACTAGGGAAGGTGAAGGAATGAAGGGCAGCACCTAGTCATTCTAAACTTAGACTCCTAAAGGCTCCAAACAGCAGCTGGAAAGACGGGGACAGCAACCTAACACGGAGGCGAAGAAGTCTAGGGGTCACGGGTTGTCTGCTTGGTGTAGACAGCAAAGTGTCAAAGGTTGTGGGGCACTTATGAGTCACTAAACAGGGCTGGAAAGCTTTGGACAGCCAACTACACCAAAAGCCTAAGCTGCCTAAGTGTTTGG
>NW_021549177.1:0-1117 GCF_001605985.2 Dendrobium catenatum
ATATATATATATAAAACTAATATAAGTATATGAAATGACTATAAGCTATGCTTCATTAATATTAATTCCCTATGTATGCTTGTGCTTAATTATTCCTCCAATTGGTTATGGTTGGGGCGTATTTACACATTGGAGAATCCTCTCGGCCATACACCTGCATATCATGATTATGACATAGTAGATTTGTGTATATATGGCTAGCATATGACGTAATTAGAGTTGTGGCTTTATTATGTGTTGCTGATGTCCGTTTTGTAGGGAATCTTAGGGTAGCAAACCTTAGAAAAAAATGATTTGGGATTTACAGTCCTTTCTATATATTTTTATTGGTTTACGGTACATTTATCAGTTCATATTGATTGCTGTATAATGCTTTTTGGATCACATTACTTAGGTTTCTTGCGTTATAGAGTTCTAGAGTTACATCACTAACTTTTAGGTCGGGTTAAAATAAAAACTTACATAATATATGGTTTCAATAGGAGCACTGTTTGATCATATGGCTCTTCATGCTAGAACTAGATAAGGTGAATTAGATAGTTGACATATTAGCTTCTAGTATTGCTAAAGCCCCTTAACATATCATGATTTCGTGAGTCCTCATGTAGTCTAGGGTCCATTTTAGGATAGATAACTTTGACATAGGCTTATTCTCCATCTAGCAAGCTTTAGGGTATACTTATCTTTCCACTTCATTTAGAAATGACCGACCCTTCACTTTCACACTCAATTATGTAGATTAGATGGCATTCTTGACCAAAGAAAGATATAAGTCTAGGCTTTTATCTTGTATGTTATATTGAGAAGATAGTTGGGCTTTTTTGGTTACTCACGTCTAAGTTGTAAGTCTCACTTTCAATATCCTTACTATCATATTAAGGAGTTTTTTGGACCTTTTTGATCTCATGAGATCGAGCGTACCACCTTCCATATCTTTTACATCTTCTATACTACATTGAGAAGATATCCACCTTTCACACTCTTTGTATTGTCTCTACCTCATCGAGGACATGATCATCTTTTTTATTATATAAAATCAAGCTGTAAATCTCATCTTTCATATATGGTGTATTTTCTTTATTGCATTGAGGAAATATTAGGATTTCTTGATTGTATG
>NW_021549178.1:0-213 GCF_001605985.2 Dendrobium catenatum
GAAATCTACTCCTGGACTTCCTTCCCTTTTCCAGAACTTGAAAATCACCAGAAAACAAGAGTGAGCTCAACAGCTCAGCAAAGCAACAATCCTCCAATCAAAACTCTCAGAATCCAAAACCAAACTCATCAGACAGAAATCAGAAACTCAGATCATATTAGAACAGAATTGTACGAAAACAGAAGTCGTATTAAATCAGAAACAGAATAGAAT
>NW_021549179.1:0-464 GCF_001605985.2 Dendrobium catenatum
CAAAGAAATGAGAAAGAAAGAAGAGAAAGGAGAACTGATCTGGGCGTGACATCCGGTGATGCTTCCCGGAGATCCGCCCCCATCTACGAACAACATCAGAGGTGGGCCCCAAAAAGGACCCATATTGACACTCCTCCAGACGGTAGACACCCTGGAGAATCCTCTGGGGGATCCCGTCGCCCTCTATCCCCTCCAAAGGAAGAGACTAATTTTGATTGCAGCCCATTGATCGAAGAAGTCCCCGTGCCTAATCAGGAGCCGGAAATCCAATGGCGTCGCCGCTCGGAGATCCGAGTACTGGAGGAAAATATAGATGATCAAAATCTAGAGGAAGAAGAATTCCTTGAAGGGGGAGAAAATATTGAAGAAAACATTGATGAATTTATGGAGAAAAATTTAGAAGAAAATATTAATGAATTTTTAGAGAAAAATTTAGAAGAAGAAATTCAAGAAACAAATGACAC
>NW_021549180.1:0-280 GCF_001605985.2 Dendrobium catenatum
TGTAGAAAGCTTCAGGGTCAAAATCCACTGGATGGCAGGTCTAGTGGCATTGGCTGTAAATATTGAAAGGTTTAACAGCCTTTGAATTTTTTTTTATTTTCTAAGGTTAGAGACCTCAAAATGGGCTTAAATTTGTAGGGATGCCTCCAGAGACATGTATTATCGCTTTGCAAGTGATAGACTCTGAATCAGAGGTCATTTGATGGGGTTTTGAAGTGTTTGAAAAATCCATAAAAAAAGGCTTTCAGGGCAAAGCCTTTGAACTTAGGATTTGAGTCTG
>NW_021549181.1:0-1279 GCF_001605985.2 Dendrobium catenatum
CCAAATTATTTAGTTTGTAAAGCATATTTTCTTGAAATTCCATACAGGTTTAGAATTTAGGCTGTTTTTTTTCGGCATTTTCATTCCTTCGATATTCGTGGCTTCAAATTAGTGCAGGCATCAAACCTAGAGATTTAGTCCAATCCATGTGCTATAATGATCTCTTCACTCATGCTATACACCATTAATAGCTTGTTGAAGCTTTATTTAATCATATATTTCATGTTGTTTAAACTAAGTTTTTCTATGTGTTGTTCTTTTTTATGCTCTCTTGTTCTCCTCCGTTCTAAATAACAGGTTTCCCTTACGGAACTCTATATTTCATGTTGTCGTTGACTGCTGCAAATAACATAATTTGTATAATATTTTTGATAAAACTCATGATTTACTTCGTTTTTCTAAGAATTTTTATAAGGTGAGGGAAATCTTCGAGTTATGTATAGCCGTTGATGCAGAGGCTTCAAGCTAAGATTATTTCAATATCTTCGCTAATCTTTGCAGATCTATTCTGCTTTCTGATTCTATTTCATTCGACCAAACAGTAAAAAGTCAAACTTTTAAATTTTAGTTGTATGTCAAATTGTTCAAAAAAATAATAATAATGAATGCTTCAGAGCATTCAAACAGAAGATAGAATATTTAGACGCCTTAGATGTTAAATGCATAATACTTATTTTTCATAAACAAAACCTTGATAGGTTCGCTAGAGGTGTGAGTCAAGCCGGCTCGATAAATAGCTCATAAGTCAAGTTCAATTTCGTCTTAGATGTATAATATTTTCTTTCTAAGAATAATAAATGCAATAACAAAATTTTAAAATTTTCAATGTTAAAGCGAAGCAGGAATGAAAAAAAAAATGTTAGAATTAAAAAAAATTATTTGGCCCCCCCTACTAAAACTTTCTGGCTCCGCCACTGTTGGCAATAATATTTAGATGACTGTGGTGGCTTGTAGTGATATAAGAGCCAAATGTTAGATAACATTCTAAAGTTCATAAGATCTTCAAGCTCTCTCCAATCTCATACCTAATCCCCCTTTATGTAGAATAGAGATTTATTTATAATACTTTGGGAACATAATTTTGAAAATTTAGTCAAATTTTCTTAATACTTCATCGAATTACTTATATTGAACTAATTATTCAAAATGTAGTTATCTTAATGATCTCATAATTGAATATCTTGTTGAATTAGTCTAGTCAATCCACTTGATTAGATTATAATCATGTTACAATTCATACCAATTGGTCCTTGAATTAATGTCTTGAAACTTTCAATCA
>NW_021549182.1:0-1262 GCF_001605985.2 Dendrobium catenatum
GAAAAAGGATTATGACTGTGGTTAATATTGTCAGATTGTAACATTTTTGAAACAAATTGTTCCATCGCATATTTTTGATAATGTGAGTAATGATAAAGACAAATATTAATAGGTTTTGATAAAGATGGAAGATGGGTACGGTGGTTGATGGTACATGGTGGTGGTAACCCTTGCGGTGTGATGCGTCTTGGAAGTAAAAATAATAAAGTAAACAAATAGAAGATACAAGAATACGAAGTTAGGGGTTGATTTTGTGATTATCTCTTCAACAAGAAAGAAAGATACACGTGATCTACTATTTCAGAGATACATTGGCTCTCCCACAAACCTTAGGCGTTGCTAGGAAACTCTTCAAAGAAAATAAATTGCATAAATAAAAATAACAACATAATTAGCCCTAAATAGCTTTCCTAATTCCCTCCCAAATCAGTCACATTTCCCTAAATAATTCACTCTCATATTTGAATTAATTTGGATCTCTTTCCTTGTATAATTCATTCCCAATTTTAATTAAAATTTTCCTAAATAACTCTTTCTTGATGCCTCCTTACATATTAAATATTAACCCATGGCATGGGCGTAACAATACACCCCCCCCCCAAAAAAAAAAAGAAGCATCTAATCGTCAAGGTGGAAGGACGGGAACTATCTCCTAATCGTCTCGTATGGCTCCCATGTAGCTTCCTGCTCCGACAAATACTTCCACTTGATTAGTACCTCATGTGCTCATGTTTTCCCTCAATGCACCCGTTCAAATTTCATGGGCTCCAAAATGAAATCCATATATTCTATCAAAGTCGAGGGTAGTGGAGACGGTGTATGAGATCATCTGCAACTTTATTTTGTAGCCTAGGCTTATACTGGATCTCGAAGTCATAACCTAACAACTTGGAAATATGCCACTTATGTTCTTTTATCACCATCCTTTGCTCTAACAGGAACTTCATACTCCTCTAGTCGATCCTAACTTTGAAGTGTCACTCTATCAGGTAAGAACGCAACTTCTATATGGCCAACACTATGATAGGAAATACTTGAGTTAGCAAGTAGCCCTAAGGTAATACTTGAGTTCGCAAGCAACCCTAGCCCAAATCGGTGATCAAACAGCTAGAATACCGCTGTCCACAATAGGAAAACAGCAGAAATCTGCTGTTTACAGCAGGAAAAAAGCACAATCCAGGGAAAACTGAGAGGAAAACTCAATGCAAGACTTGTATTCCACTAGAAAACGAAATAAAATAGCAAATATACAATTGTTCTTC
>NW_021549183.1:0-228 GCF_001605985.2 Dendrobium catenatum
ATCATGAGTTCCCTTCCTCTGACTGTTTTAGAAAAGTTAAACACAATCTTACCAAAGATTTCAAGAAAAAAAATAAGAAGTAGATTTCTCATTTTTAGAAAAGTGAATGTATGTGTTGATCAGTGAAAAAACTTTCACGAAAAAAAAAATTTAAAGAATAAACAAAACTAAAATACAAAAAAAAAGAAAAAAAAAACAAAAACACAACACAAAAACACGAAAGGCTCT
>NW_021549184.1:0-2536 GCF_001605985.2 Dendrobium catenatum
TCTATTGAACAAACTCTCTTAAACTTTTTCTATCAAAAGTGGAAGGAGAGATAATTACATGATTTCTGGATGGCCGAAGAGTCTGTGTTCATTAAACATGGAAGATATTGAATTATTGAAGGTTGATTACACTATTAAGGAAGTTGAAAAAGTTATTATGAGTCTTGGAAAGAATATCTCACATGGTGTAGATGGTATTCCTTATTCCTTCATCAAAGCTCATTGAAAATTAATTGCTCAGGACATTTGGAAGGCTATCTCTCAATTTATTTCTTCGAGAAAGATGAATGCAAAGTGGAAAGAAATGCTTGTGGTACTTATTCCTAAAGTCCAAAATCCGGTAGAGCCCTCTCATTTTCATCCTATTAGCTTATGTTTGTATATTTATAAAAATTGTTGCAAAAGTTTTATTAAATAGACTAGCTATGGTGATCAATAATTTGATTTTGGAAATTCAAGCTGCTTTTTTAAAAAGTATATCGTTATCGGAACATGTCCTTTTGGTCCAAGAATTATTTAATAAATTTAGGTTTTCTAAATCCAAGAAAGGGATGGTGGCAGTGAAGATAGATATGGAACAAGCATACGATTGTATGTCTTTGAATTCTTTGAAGCGTGTTTTGAGTAATTTTGGATTTCCATTGGGTTTCTCAAATCTTCTGATGGAGTGTGTAATAAATCCAAAATTCTCTATACTTTTTGATGGTATCAAATCAAAATGGATAGAAGCGAAGAGTGGATTTAGGCAAGGATTCCCACTGTATCCTTATTTATTCATCTTATGCTCCCAACTTTTATCAAATAATTTGTACCAGAATGGTAAGGTTTCTAGGATAAAGGTAGCTGCTGTGGCTACCAAGATTTCCCACTTATTATATGCGGAAGATGTACTAGTTTTTTCTCAAGCAAAGGTTGTACATTTGAAAAAGTTAAAAAGGATCATTGCAGATTATTATAACTGGACGGGTTTGTCAGTTAATTTGAAAATATTTGCTATTATTTATGGGAAGTCAGTTAGTAGAGCCAAAAAGAAGATTTATTCTAAAATTATCAAGTATAAGGAAGTACAGGAATTAAAGTACTTGGGAATAAATCTATGCTTGAGAAGAATGGTTTCATCCGACTATCTATTTATCCTTGAGAAAGCAGTGACCAAAATAAATGCTTGGGGAAATAAGTCTTCTCTCTTCCAGGATGAATAGTTTTGGTTAAATCAGTAATGCTTGCTATTCCAATTTTTTATGTATCTCATTCAATGGTTCCCCTTAACATTTTAAAAAAGTTGGAGAGGATGTGTAAAGATTTCATTTGGAAAAAAATCTGATAACGCTCGAGGTATGCATTATATATCACGGGGAATTCTATGCAAGCCCTGGGATGAAGGGGGAGTTGGAATTCACTCATCTGCATCTATGGTTGGTCAACTTAGATCTAAGTTTGCTTAGGATTTAATTAAAGGATCTAATTCCTTGCTGTATAGGACTTTAAAAGCAAAATATGTAAATAGCATTTGGAATGAAAACTGGAAAGGAAATTCCTCATCCACAAGGAAAATTTTGCGGAAAGGAATGCATTCTCTGCGTCCATTGGTTAAATGGAAAGTTTTTATAGGTTCCTCCATTGATACTCTACAAGATGTGTGGCTCCTTAACAGGAGTCTATCTAAGTGGCCAACATTTGTTAATGTTATGGTGGAGGAATTTCCAAAACTAGAGTTCTTTATTAAAGGAAGAGAATGGGATCATATTGAACTTGAAAAGTTTTTTGGAATTGATTTGTTGGAAATGATTTTACAAGTGCAAATTGGAAAAGAGGATGAATAGGACTCCAGGGAACTTCTGTACAAATTTTTTGGTAAATCTTTGGCTTCTATGGCAAGGATGGTGAATGTTCCTGTTTGTGCTGATAAAGTTTATTGGAAATGGCTGAAGTTAATCAAACTTTTTCCACGAGTTTTCATTTCTGATGGAGGTTATTAAACAATGGCATTCTTACATTTAATTTTCTAATGTACAGAACAATTATTCAAAAAAACAGTTGTCCGAGGGGATGCACAGCAGCTGAAACGAATGAACACATTGTGGTCAGCTGTGGAAAGTTAATTCAATTGATTGAATTATTAAGCATTTGGGATTCAAGTTATAAATCTATAATTCTTTGATGGATTTTATAAATAATCTAAAGGTTATTGCAAATTCTAATCCTTTTATGGCTAATCTATATTGTACAGTGGTTTATTTCTCTTGGAAAAATATAAATAATGTTACACATAGATGCCAAGAGCTGGGGACGGGATTCTTAGCTATTAGAGCTATTGATATAGCTATATCTTACTCAAATTGTAACATCTTCTCGGACCACTGGGGTGCTAATCAGCTCTCTAAGCTGTCTAATTCTTCTTGGCACCCTCCTCCACCAGAGTGGATTAAAGGAAACTTTGACGCAGCTTTCTTAAATTCAAATGAAGTCGGAATTGCTGGAGTTTTTAGTGATCATAAAGAATGTTTCTTTTTTGCCTTTGGTATTAAATGTGTTC
>NW_021549185.1:0-597 GCF_001605985.2 Dendrobium catenatum
GATATTTATATTTTCTTAGTTTATTTGTTTTTTGTTCTGTTTTTTATTTTGTAATTTTTTTATGTTTTGAATGAGTTTATTTTAGAGTCTGTGATTTTGTCTTTGTTTTCTGTGTTTTGAATGTTTTATTTGATTTTCTTTAATAAAAATTCAAAAATCTAAAAAATTTGTGAAATTCGTCCATAACGAAATTTTTTGTACTGGACGATGTGTGTAAAATTCAGTTCGCGTGATGTGGGTATTTGTGTTTGCTTAGTATTTGTTCTAGTGTTTGTTCTAGTTGTGTTTGTTTATTTTTGTTTTAAACTTTAGTGTATTTTCTTTTGTATTGATATTATGAAATGATCCTGTAATCCTTTTCATAAATATCAATATATGTTGTAGTTGATTTTAATTTTGGATTGTTTTTAAAATGTGTTTAGTTCTTATGAATTTCATTAGTTTTTTTAATCCTAATTGTGCTTAAATTAGATTGTGATTTAAGATTAATTACGTTAGAAAATCTAGTCTTTCTAGTCATAATTAGAATTTTTAATCTCATGTATATTCATTTATACTACGTAAAAGTTAATATTATTATTGCAATTTAGATGTTTT
>NW_021549186.1:0-266 GCF_001605985.2 Dendrobium catenatum
TAGAGAAAGAGACACAATCACAAAATATTTTTACCAACTAAGAGATTAAGAGATGAAAAAATACATTGACTACAAATTTTCAAAAACAAGGACAAGGAATGTGATATCATTTCAGCGATTACTTTGAAAATTTATATTTAAAAAAAAAAAACACAAAAAAGAAAGTAAAACACACCAAAAACTAAGAGCAAATAAAGAAAAACATAAGCAAAAAGAAAGTAACTTAAAGATCAAGTTTCATGCATTTATGTCAATCACACCCAATC
>NW_021549187.1:0-410 GCF_001605985.2 Dendrobium catenatum
TTAATCAAAAGATTTTCAAGTCTATCAATCTTCAAAAAAAAAAGTTTTTTCTTTCCCTTCTAGAAATGACATATATAAAAGCTTATGATCTCTAGTAGAACATTTGCAAGTTGTCAATGTCATTTGTGGTTGTGGTGTGGGAAAAGATTCAAAGCTTTAAAGAAATCAACTTTACTTTAAAAATTCACCACCCTAAAATCCGTCTTTCGGTCTAAGTCCGCTTTTACGGCATCCTATTGACTTTCTGGCTTAAGTCCGCTTTTACGGCATCCAATCTAGTTTAAATCTGTCATTAGGTCTAAGTCCACTTTTACGGCATCCTACTGACTTTCTAGCTTAAGTCCGCTCTTACGGCAGCCAAACCTGATTAAACCTGTCTTTAGGTATAAGTCCTCCTACGGCATCCTATT
>NW_021549188.1:0-359 GCF_001605985.2 Dendrobium catenatum
AAAAAAAAAAAAAAAAAGAATTAAAATATATGACAAAATATACTATTAAGAAATCTATAAAATATTGTAATATATATTATTTTAAAAATTAAAGATATAAAGTAATGAGTAATATACCTCTTCATAATTTCTGATCTAAATTTTCTTTGAAATGTTCATTTTCTTTTCTCTAGTAGATATTTTATTAATGAAATAAAAAGAAAATTAATACCCAATAAGAGATGCAAAACAAATAGCATATTCATGTTATAAAGATAAATATTTAAAACAAACATAAATCCATATATAAACATTCACTTCAATTTTAACATTAAAAAACTCAAAAAGCATAATAATTAAATAATGCATTCTCAATTCCT
>NW_021549189.1:0-1400 GCF_001605985.2 Dendrobium catenatum
CTTATTCATAAAAATCTGAAATTTCTCTCAGATTTTTGTATCAAAAGCTGAGATTGTTTTCAGATTTTTTTTTTTTTAAGAGAAAGAAGCTTGGAGCTTGCTTCCCCTCACCTCTCAAGAGAAAATCTGAGATTCTTCTCAGATTTTGGGTAAAAAAGTCAGAATTTCTTTCAGATTTTGGAGAAGAGATTCTCTCCCTTGCAAACCCGTTCTACATCAGTTAACCTACTAACCAGAAAAATAAAACACAAATAGTTGTGATTAGATTCAGTGCTAAGTTTGAATACAAAGCTATTGCCCAATTTACATGTGAAATTATGCGGATGGAGACTATTTTAGAGGAGTTTAGTTTTCCAATTACTTAGTCTATGTTTCTATGACAATTGTGTTGACATCTACAATGCCAGTAGCCCTATGTTTCATGAACGAACCAAACATATTGAAAGTTGGTTGCCATTTTATATAAGATATTATGCTTTTTCAAGAATATTGTCCCTAGACTTGTCTCCAATCAAGGAAAAAATAACTCAAATTTTTGCAAAAGCCTCGCGTCCTCTAACTTTCTCTTGATTATATAATAAGCTGGAGCTAACTAATATATATCTTCTGGCTTGAGAGGGATTGTTAGAATAGGAAAATATCAAATTATGAAAGTGATATATATTTGATGAGTAATCTATATTTATTTCAATGTTCCTTAGAAAAATTTTATCCATTCAACAGAGGGTTCTTGAGTGAATAAAATACACAACAAAAGGCACTTTACCTCTAACAGAAATCAATCCAAAAGGATAAATACTTAATTTTGGACTTGTATGATGTGATGCAAGCGATGAGTTACACAATATTAAAAAGAAGATTTAAACACTAGCTCAACCAATTATATAATCATGTTTCAAATTAAATTTGGTTACAAGAATTCGTAGTGTTTAACTTGTTTAGGCAAAGGAATTACAAGGAGATAACCAAATTATTTAAGCAAATACAAACGAAAACATAAAGTTAAAAGCTAGTGAATGGAATCCAACGATTAATACGGAGTTGTTCACCTAGAGGCCTCTTCTCTCTTTCCTACGAAACTAGGTAGAGCGGCGGAAGATCGTCCAAGCTAGTAGTGAGGTTGCCACGAGGAGGGAGGAGCCAAGGAACGTCGTTGTGAAGAAGGAGAAGGAGGTGGAGGTGGCACGGGATGATGACCTTTAATGATCCACGTGTAGATGGAAAAGTGGTCGTCGATGGAATCCACTAGTGTTGGTAGAATCCGATGCAAATATTCTTCGACGGTGTCGTCGAAATCAAAGCCTAAGTCGAAGAAGGGTGATTTGAGGATGTCAACTTTTCGTTGGTTGTCGTACTCAAACCTGAAGTTCCACTCGGGTTCTTCCATGCATTCTTGCAAG
>NW_021549190.1:0-314 GCF_001605985.2 Dendrobium catenatum
TACGTCTAATAGATAAGCGTATTGGCTAGAGAGAGAGGAGAGAGGAGAGAGGAGAGATGAGAGAGGAGAGAGAGAGTCAAAGAGTGGGTGGGGGGAGAGAGCGTAGGCGGGGGAAGAGAGAGATAGAGTGGAATTACTTATCTTATATATTAAGAAATGATTTATATGTTTGATTTATTTGACTAAATTTTTTCATTAAAACATTAAACATATAAAAATTTTAAAATATTATTTTAAATATAAAAGTATAACTTTTTATATTATATTAAAATAATATATTTAAACAAAAAATTTATAAAATATTATTAAAAATA
>NW_021549191.1:0-215 GCF_001605985.2 Dendrobium catenatum
TCTCAGGATCGTCCAGGACGATTTGAGATCGTCTAGGACGATCGACACTGTAGAAAATATCGTCTTGAGAATAGTTCTGGGAGTCGTCCAGGACGATATTTTTGGTCTGATCGTCCCGGGACGATGTGGTGATCGGCCGGGCCGATCCGACTAATGATATAAGAAAATCTGGTCGTTTTGATGAGAGAGAAAATTATTTTAAAATCAAAATATCT
>NW_021549192.1:0-231 GCF_001605985.2 Dendrobium catenatum
TAATAAATTTCAAAATTTTTTAATTACTAACATTTGATTATCATAACTTACTAAAATGCAATTCATTTCACAAATACATTTATCTAAAAAATCTGGTATTTTAATTAAAATTTGTTTTATATATTTTTTCTTGAACTGATGTGTGTGTGCTTCGTTGTTCATCCTAGTATATATCTAAGGTAAAAAATGTCTCAAGCTATAAAATAGCAAAAAAAAAAAAAAAAAATTAAA
>NW_021549193.1:0-263 GCF_001605985.2 Dendrobium catenatum
TGAAAATTTTTATTATTGATTTTGGAAAGATCAAAATCACTCTTAAAAAAATATACAAATGTACAAAAATTAAAAGGAATGCGCAATGATTCGCAAGTAGAAAAAGAGGAACAAAATAAGCCTAAAAGAAAAAAGATGCACAAAAATGTGCCAATAATTTAAAAAAGATGCGCAAAGTGTCACATATGGTAATTATTTCTTTCCATTATCTTTTAATCTCTAAATTCAAATTGATCTACTGTACATTTATATTCTGTATTGAA
>NW_021549194.1:0-360 GCF_001605985.2 Dendrobium catenatum
GGTGAGCCTCCTACGGATCCTCATGTTGGTCGTGGGATCAAGGGCCAAGGAATATAGATTTTAAATCTCCCCCTCAAGCTGGGGAATATAGATATGTCATTCCCGGCTTGATAATTAGCCGAAAAAAGTAGAGTTGTCAAGTACCTTGATGAATCATAAAGTCCTCCATTTGATCAAAACATTGGGAGAAATTAGCTTCAGACATTACGGTGGAAAATTGTAGCAATGAAGGTTATATTAAGCAGGGCAACAATAAATGTTGCATTGGATATAAATAAGATAACAACCACATGAGAAGGCCGTCAACAAAGGCATGGAAGTAGGAAAAAAAATATGTTTTTAGGGTTGCAGAAAGCTTCA
>NW_021549195.1:0-1474 GCF_001605985.2 Dendrobium catenatum
CGTATCGTACGATCAGAGCTTTGTAGGACGATTCTGTGAATAGATCGTACCGTACGAATGTATTCGTACTATATGATATGTTCAAAGACAAAACCCTAGCAGCCGTTTAACTTAAGAAAGTTATTTTCCACCGCTCGTACTGTACGAACACTTTCATATCGTACGATTTTGTCTAAATACTTACTTAATTTAACCCGTGATTAGTGCAAGAAATCTGGGCTTAATTATAATTTGAACATCATATTGTACGAACCAATTCATACAATACGATGAACATAGACAAATTATAATTGTCCCGAAGATCATCCCAGACGATCTCTTCGATTTTGTCTCATCGTACTGTACGATGGCAATCGTACCATACGTTGAACGGAGACGATGTTTGATCGCCCCCACTATCGTCCTGTACGAACAGAATTTTTATGGATCGTACCGTACGATTTAAAATCATAATGTACGAATGTTTTTGAACTGTTCATACCACTTTGTACCAGAATGAATTCTGTTTATACATATCATACGGTACGATCATAAACCGTACTGTATGATAGGAATTGCTACTTTTGAAATCTTAGGGATTTTGGAGCCCGTTTTGAGGTGAAAAACTTGTCATATTTTGGGTGTGTGAATCAGAGAGAGGAGAACGTGGTTAGAGAGGGATTATGAGGGAGAGAGCTCTTGATAAGTTCTTTAGGGTTTGAGAGAGGAAGGAGAAGGTGAGCGTTGTGAGGGAGATCACACGGTTGCTCCGAACTTGCTGCATCTTTCTCCTCCTATGGCCCTAGAAGAATTTGTTGGAGGATCTCCAATGGGAAAGGCTCTTCTACATCCATGACCTCGAGGTACTCTGCCTTCTCCAGGAGGGAAAAAAAATGAGAAGGTTCTCTACCGTCGCCAGGAGGGTGAAAATAGAGTTTGGCACTCCGTCATGCCGGGTTGGTGAAAGTGAGTATTGTAAGGGCTTCTCTGCCTTGCTAAGGGGAGGAAAAGGAGAGCTATTTCTTATAGTGAAATATCTGGAGCGGAGGACTCCGGGGAGTGGACGTAGGTCATGGTTTGATCGAACCACTATAAAAATCTCGGTGTGCTTTTTCCTTATTGTCTTTTACTACTGCGTGCATTTTTTTTTCAATATTTGCTTGGGAAAATTTGTGAAAAAAAATTGTTTAAATTTTCATGTAAAAATTTTAAAACATCAAAAAAATTAGAACTCCTATTTAGGTTTTAATTTTTGTCAAGAAGTTTTCACAATTCACCCCCTCTTGTCCATCTAGTAACATCCATTTCAAATATTAAAAACTTACTTAAATTAATCTAGAGGGTAGGGTTTCAGGTTGAAAATAAATCATACATTATGATCATTATCATTCAATACGATTAGTTCATAAAAGATAGCTGTTGAGCCACAGTGTATTGTATAGTACGATTTAATATTATACAGTGCGATCTACATAAAAAATATATTTTTCTTCTT
>NW_021549196.1:0-259 GCF_001605985.2 Dendrobium catenatum
TCGTTTCAATTTGATTTATTTGTAGATGATTTTTCAAATGAATTTGATGGGTCATATGACCGGGTCACGATTAAGCCGGTGGAATTGACCAATCCGATTTTTAAACTTATAATTTGGAGCTTGAGATATACATGAGCATTTTTATAATTAATTTTTTTGATATAATTGTTTGAACTTAAAAATATTTATTTTTTAAATCAAACAAAAATATTAATTAATCCGTCATCTTTTGTAACTGTCCAATCAAACTTATACCTTC
>NW_021549197.1:0-345 GCF_001605985.2 Dendrobium catenatum
AAACCTAAAGGAAGATTCCTGTCCTGTTGGATCTTTATGATTGACAATATGTCAACAACACATGACATATTTTTATTCAATAGACGAGTCATCCAAGAAAACAATAAATCAAGATGGTGCCAAAACATGATAAGACACCACCTTCTAAACTCCAATCAACCTTTAATATTATAAGGTAATGTCATTTGACCTCAAAAAAATCAAAGTCACCTACTAACGAACTATGAACCACATATTTAATGACCTCACGCATAAACAAATAGAGTGTTATATTGATGATCTTGTGGCCAGAATGTTGTTAGACCGGTCCATTGGACCGGTCCAGCCGGTCCGTACAGGACCGGC
>NW_021549198.1:0-238 GCF_001605985.2 Dendrobium catenatum
ATGCTGTACTGAAAGTGAGTCTGGTGCCCATTGCCTCGATCTTGAACTTTCCTCCACAATCTAGAGGTAAATCTCCCATCTCTATCTGATACTATCGATCTTGGTACACCATGAAGTCTAACAATCTCATTAACATAAACACTTGCCAACTTCTCAACACCATTAGATTGTTTGATAGGTAAAAAGTGCGCTGACTTGGTTAACCTATCAATGATTACCCA
This sequence comes from Dendrobium catenatum, assembly GCF_001605985.2. Classification (NCBI taxonomy): domain Eukaryota; kingdom Viridiplantae; phylum Streptophyta; class Magnoliopsida; order Asparagales; family Orchidaceae; genus Dendrobium; species Dendrobium catenatum. The sequence continues at coordinate 222 of NW_021549198.1, forward strand.
TAAAGCATCATGACCAG
>NW_021549199.1:0-299 GCF_001605985.2 Dendrobium catenatum
TTGATTTCAGATTTAAATATCTGGGCTTTGGGATTTTTGGAGCTTTGGATTTGGACTTTTGGGAGACATTTAAAAGATGCCTGAAATTGATCCCTCCGGTTGAGATTACCGTTCAACACGGCCATCATCGGGGTGTTTTGAGGTCATTTCCACTTGATTAATCCTTGTCGACCCTATCAACTTATTGACCGGTTGAGATAAGCAATCAACACGTCCATCATCGGGGTGACCTTGAGGTCAATTGAAAAATATTTGGATTTTTTATAGGTTTGAGGGCATTTTTGAAATATATTGTGGAC
>NW_021549200.1:0-283 GCF_001605985.2 Dendrobium catenatum
CCGAAATATGGAAATATTCTGGATGGAACCGTTTCAAGGTGAACTAGTTCTTCTTCTTAGAAATTCCTTGCTGACGGAGGTAAATCACTTAGCACAATTATTAGATGGAATGTTGTCAATGGTGTTGACATTGATGTTTTTAATGACAATTGGATCTTAGACAAAAGTTTGAACAAATGGCCAACTTTTATTACTCCTAACGATGATAGCAGATTTCTTGTTTCAAATTTTATCATTGATGGTAGATGGTGTTTGAATAGTTGCTATTTGAATGAGTTATATT
>NW_021549201.1:0-258 GCF_001605985.2 Dendrobium catenatum
TCAAAATTTAATTATTATAAAACTATTTTATAAATTTATGTTTAGAAATTAAAATTTAATAGAAAATCATTCCAATAATAAATACTTCCACAAAAACGACTGCACTGTGTTTTTTTTTCAACTTTTTATATTTGTTTGGATGAAAAAGTAAATTCAAGTTAAAATAAATACAGTATAATTTATTTTAGCTTATTTTAATTTGATCAAAAATGTTTTGTATCCAAGTGCTTCCTTAGCAAGTCATGGTGACCACCATCT
>NW_021549202.1:0-432 GCF_001605985.2 Dendrobium catenatum
CATAACCAAAAACCATGACCCTTAAATTTAAAAATTAGGGGAAATGCCCTTGAACAACTTAAAATGTGGAGATAAAATTTGAACATGTCAGGAACATGTTCAATTTCAATCTCCCAAATTTCCAGACCTGGTGGACTTGTATTTAAAAAGTAATTAAAGAAATTCATAAAATGGTCAAATTGAAATTAACCCCAAGACTGAGCTAACTAGAGTCTGGAACCATAGGGCTTTTGTAGATCTCCCTGAGACCTTTCCAATGAGCCTAAGAACACCTAATTTGGACAAGTGTGCAGGGAGTTATGAATTTTTGAAGTTTTCTTGAATTTCTGGATTTATTAATTCGGCAATTACACAGTAAGCAACCGTTTACATGCGCCGCGCGCTGATTCGCCAAGCAATTGAAAGTTCATTCGGGATGTTAAGCCCTATGAA
>NW_021549203.1:0-235 GCF_001605985.2 Dendrobium catenatum
CAACAAAACAAGAAAAGAAAATAGTTTTGAATTTTTTTATTTGTCTCTCCTATTTTATTTCTCTATCTCCTTTTTTTTTATTTATCACTTCTAGTTTATTTCTCTCCCCTGAAATCTTTTTTTATATTTTTATAACTTGAGCAAGTTGCCCATCTAATGGGCGATGAATTGGCGACTTTAACTAGTTTTAAATTCATTTTTATTGGTTTAATAGCTAATTAAATTATTAAAGGTA
>NW_021549204.1:0-216 GCF_001605985.2 Dendrobium catenatum
ATATATATATATAAAGAGAGAGAGAGAGATAGAGATTTTGGGAGAATCCAAAAGGCTTGTGTGAGATATTCATCATAGTTGCTTAACTCAATCTATATCCTTGGATTCTATTGATTATGGCATAAATTCTTAGAGAAATTTCTTGGGAGAGTCTTGGTATTGAGACTCTAGATCTAGCCTAGGACACTAGAGTGTTAAGGCTTCTTAAGCGATGCA
>NW_021549205.1:0-298 GCF_001605985.2 Dendrobium catenatum
AACGAGCGTTTCTCCAAGGAAGGTGCAGTGACCTGTGGTGGATTTTCTCGTTGTAGGGTCGCTGGCCCAATCGGCGTCGGAGTAAGATGTTAGAGTGAGCGGAGCTTTGTGGATTGGTAGACCGAACGTGATTTTTCCTTTGACATATCGAAGGAGGCGTTTGAGGAGATAAACATGCTGGGAGGAAGGGTCGTGCATATGTTGAGAGAGCACGTTGACGGCGTAGGCGATGTCGGGACGAGTGAGAGTCAGGTATTGTAGGGATCCTGTAATCCGTCTGTAGGTGCTCGGATCGGAT
>NW_021549206.1:0-664 GCF_001605985.2 Dendrobium catenatum
TCTGGGTAGTGTCTTATCTATAAACCCATCTGCCTTCTAAAATTTACCTCAGAACTTAATCCGTTAAAACTCCCTCACAAAAAAAGCAAATCAGCAGCGGAAGCTGGGGCCAAATTTTTGGAGCCCACAATTTTTTATGTGGAAAACCTTGAAAAGGTGGAAAACCCTAAAAAAGGGGGAAAACCATGGGGTCTATCCTAGTTGAAAAGATTTCACTAGAATTAGAGTTGAGTACAGTGTGCTGACTTGTTCTTAAGGGCGATTAGATTATAAATGAAAACTGGATGGTTGAAGTCTAATGTTAAATCTGGCATCACTTGGAAGTTTGGAAATAGTAGTCTGACAGTGGCCTGATAGAACTCTGGTGTCAGTTGTCGGTCTAGCAGAGTTAGGGCTTTAAGTGGTGGTCTAGCGGAGTTCAGGCTCTTAGGTGGTGGTCCAATGAAGGTGAGGGCCTCAAGTGGTGGTCTGACAAACATGAGGGCCTTAGGCGGTGGTCCGGTGAAGGTGAGGGCCTCACGCGGTGGTCCGACGAAGGTGAGGGCCTAAGGCGGTGGTCCGATGAAGATGAGGGCCTCAGGTGATGGTCAGGCAAAGGTGAAGGCCTCGGGCGGTGGTCCGGCGAGGGTGAGGGCCTCAAACGATGGTCCGGCGAGGGTTAAGG
>NW_021549207.1:0-529 GCF_001605985.2 Dendrobium catenatum
TCAAGCTTCAGGTGCCTGTAAACTTTCAAAATGGATAGATATTTAAGGATGTCTGGCCTCTTGAGACCAAAAATTTATTCCTCCAATGGGTCCTAGGTGGAAGTAATTATTACGTCCGGACAAAAAACCGAAAATTCGGACGTATACCGAGCAATACCGAGTGCTCAATATCAAATATATATATAATCTGTTTCAGCCTAGGCCTATCAGTTTTCTTGCCTCATTATACTTATGGATTTCTTCTGTGTCTTGCTGGTGTTGGTGGATGGCTGGTCCCCATTTTTCTTGCATTGTCCTCTAAGCATCTTTCTGTTTTGGTTATTTGGTCCCCTTCTTTAGAGAAATTATTCTGTGCGGTCACAAGATCGTCTAAAGGTAAACCAGAATAAGCTAGATCACCAGGTACTCAGCATTGATACATAACAAAAAAATAACGTGAAGCGCTTTGATTTATCTCTGAATGTCATCCGGTAACCGCATAGAAAAATTTTACCCTTCCCTAGATGTTCATGGAGAAATCATTTCGTTG
>NW_021549208.1:0-252 GCF_001605985.2 Dendrobium catenatum
TCGTCCGAAAATCAACTTTTCTCCAAAAATCCTCGAGTTTCTCTCTCCTCAGATATTTTTATTTTTAATTTCTGATTTTCTCTCTCTTCAAAACGACTGATTTCAGCTTTATAATCTTCAGATCAGCCCGGGCGATCGCCATATCATCCCGGGACGATCAGACCAAAATTCGATCGTCCCGATCGCCCTGGACGATTCCCAGAACTATGCTCAGCCCGATATTTTCTACAGTGCCGATCGGCCTGGACGATG
>NW_021549209.1:0-221 GCF_001605985.2 Dendrobium catenatum
CCTGGACGGGATAGTGGTTCCCAAACAGGTGACAAAACAACAACTTGAATGGGAAAGTGGCTCCCAAACAAGCAAGCACAAAAATAACAACCTGAATGAGAGAGTGACTCCCAGGCAGGTGAATAAAACTAACAACATGCATGGGATAGTGGCTCCCAAGCAAATGAACAGAAACAACCACTTAAGTGGGATAGCGACTCCCAAACAAGTGAACAAGAAGA
>NW_021549210.1:0-398 GCF_001605985.2 Dendrobium catenatum
TCGATGATGTTAACTCATTGATTCTTATAAATTGTTTAATTCAATCACATGGAGAATTTATCATATTCAAGCTTTCATTAAAAAAAACATTTGTTTTGCATTTGTTTTTATCTTTTTTATATTTTATTTTTTTTTTATTTTTCATATGTTTGGGCCTTCTCTTATTATCTCCATCCATTATCTATTTTAAAACTGTTTTGTCACATCGTCCTAGATGATATTCATATCGTCCTGGATGATCTATTCTATTCACTCTTTAAATTTCATCTAATGGCTATTTTGACTCCTTTACTTTTGATCGTCCAGGATCATTCATTATCGTCCTGAACGATCCTCCTTATCCTAGATGATCTTCACAATTTCTGCTCAAATATTAGTGATCGTCTATGACGATACAC
>NW_021549211.1:0-374 GCF_001605985.2 Dendrobium catenatum
AACGCATTCATGTCTTAAACGGGTTAATTTCGGATTGTCGGGTTGACCCGAATCAGACCCGATTTTTAAAACATGACGAAAATTTAAACCTGAACCAAGAAACAGGTCGAACCTAATCCGAATTTTTTGGATCAGCTTCGGATGGGATTGTCGGATCGTGCCAATAATTGACACCCTTAAGGTAGGGGGAAATAATAAAATTGATAAAATTCACCTAATCCGCCTTATGGCCCTCCCAATCCCGCAAAGTAGGCGCCGCCGAATAAAATCCAAAATGCAAAGTCGTGATGTGGGGGCATTTGTATTGGTCTCCGGACTAACTCGCACTTCGCACCTGATAATTTCTCCTAAACTGAAGTCTGCGGGGAGCGAAA
>NW_021549212.1:0-225 GCF_001605985.2 Dendrobium catenatum
GAGATCCGGTTCGCTGCCGACACTTAGAGAGTGTGAACAGCCGAAGGGTTCGCTGCCTACACTTGGAGAGTGTGAAAAGCTGAAGGGTTCTCTGCCTATACTACGAGAGTGAGAAAGGACGAAGGGTTCTCTGCCATCACTAGGAGAGTGTGAAAGGAAGAAGGGTTCTCTACCCACACTAGGAGAGTGTGAAAGGACGAACGGTTCTCTGCCAACATTGGGAAT
>NW_021549213.1:0-371 GCF_001605985.2 Dendrobium catenatum
AAAATCTCCTTCATTTTCTATGGAGAATAGTTATAACAATACTCAAAAGAACTGCCAAAATGAAAAAAAAAAAATGTAATAGAAACACAAAAATTTAGACTTAGGCTTCATTTGGAATGGCATTTTTAGTGCTTCTTAAAGCAATTTTTAATACATAATTTTAATTTTTTTATTTAAAAACTGCTTTAAATAATAATAAAAAAGCTGTCTCAAATGAAATCTCAGAATATGCCAAACATTGCTTTAGGAAGTTGTGTGGTCTAAATTCTTTGGTTAAAATAGCAAGTACTGGATTTAAGATTACATGTAGGCACTATCTCAGTTCTTTGTGATAATATTAGTGCTTCAAATTTAATCTCTTCCTTCAAATC
>NW_021549213.1:452-1480 GCF_001605985.2 Dendrobium catenatum
TCCATCAGTTAGGAAGGTCATTCATATAATTTGTAAATTGCAATAATTATTAGATAAGTCTTCTTCTTTTTTTTTTTCTATTTTTAATTGCTTAAATTGGGTATAAGAAAATTTTTTAAAAGGCTTAGGGATGGAATAAGCTATGTTTAACTGTCAGTCAAATTGGACTTTCTTTTTCTATTTCTCCCTTTATATATTATGATATAATTTGTAAAATTAATTATATCAAAATGTGAATTTCTATTTTCTTACCAAAAAAATATTTTAAATTTAATTCAAATATATTAAAACTTTTTTCAAAAGTCACATCAAAATCTTTTTTTTTTTTTTTTTAAAAAATTTTTTTTTTTTTTTTTTTTTGTGATGAGGAACTCCTTCACTTCGCGGTGAGTAAACTCCGGTCAACCTAGTAGACAGCCCACACCATGTACTCATACCAACACTTAAATGCTGTCAGTGCCGTCCAAGAGATTTGAGCTCGGGACCTGAGCTTTACCCAGCCGAATTCCCCCCACCTGAGCTAAGCCGCAGTGGGTGTCACATCAAAATCTTACAACTTTGAATTCATATGACCCCTAAAACATTCAATTTAGCACAATCAGAATGATTTGACTTAATCAAACAAGTTATGTTAGCCATGCTTGATTGAATAATGACGATCATGACATTTTCCTTTATGTATAGTGTCAAATGGTTAATCGTTCTCAAGTTTAGCAGCTAGTAGAAGTATAAGTAATAACGAACTTCAAGCCACTGAAGCTGAGGGTTAGACAAGAAATTATTATGTGTGGCTATTGTATCGTTTGGAGGTGAATCAGAATGCGTCATGTCACCCGGTACATAGTGGTACATAGAATCAATACATATCAAAAATGATGATGTGGTGCGTCTTAATTCGCCTCTGAACGACTTTAGATGATCATAAGTAATAATTTATCCAATATAAAGGATAGCAACAGCAACAAGTAAAAATTGTTTTACCCTATAAAGCTGCATAATAGCATGTTATTTCGAACTATAGATAATTT
>NW_021549214.1:0-617 GCF_001605985.2 Dendrobium catenatum
CATGGATCCAACGGGCGCAAGGTATGATTTTTAGCTTCTTTTTTTTTATTTCCTTTGGATTTAGCATGCATATCAACAAATGCCCCCAACAAATGTGGTACTCGTTTGGAGCGAATCACATTTGTTGTATGCTGATTGACCCTGTGAATCTCTAGATATTCATCCTAGATGTCACACAAGGGATTTCATTTAGTGGATCTTCAAAATTTTATTTGGATGTCACACTACAATTTCCTTTTAGTGAATCACCAAAAATTTGTTTGGATGTCACACTAAGATTTTCTTTTAGTGGATCTCCCAAAATTTTCTTGGATGTCACACTTGAGTCTTCATTAAGTGGATCTCCAAAATTTTGCTTGGATGTCACACTAAAACTTTCCTTCTCTATAGAGCTCTTAGATGTATCAATAGATGATTGAAATGTTAATTTCTTTTGTCATGTGCTTTATGCTGTGGATATTGATGGAGGATTACCTAATTTGTCTTTGTTGACTTGTTAGGTGATTTTTTGTGCCTTCGGCCTATACTTCTTGCTTTGGCGGGCTTGTTGAAGGAGTAAATGCCGATGACCTAAAACCTTAGGTTTGTATTAGGTCGATGGCAAGAAGTCATCAGTC
>NW_021549215.1:0-5509 GCF_001605985.2 Dendrobium catenatum
TCAACCTTTGAAACCTATCCCAATGGATGCTAAATTTCATTATAGATATATTAGACTGAAACCCACTCTTTGGTTTGGCCTTGTTGACCAAGTTAACCATTATTGACAAAAATGTCTTTTAAGGACTCAAACGTCCATTTTAAACCAAATAAACTCCTCTTAACTTAAAGCCACTTCCACTGAGTTCACATGATAAATTTGAACTCAATGGACCCAACCCTTATACATAGGCCAAAATTTATTGACCAAGTAAACCAAGTTTGACTAAAACTCCCATACACCTTTAACAATCTTACCAGACCCTTTTTAACTCAAGGCGTTGTACAGGCCCCACAAGGTCTCCTGTAGGGGATGCCCCTCCCTTTGAGACCCCAAGGACTTTGGGACCACTTGTGTTTGAATTTTTGTTGCTTTGATTCCAAGTGGGTAAAAATTTAGGCGGTTCCTCGTTATGGCCGAAAGATCTATAATAAGAGCCAAATTGGAAGATCAAACTAATGGTTTGCATTTGGTTTTCCCCCGTAGAATTGGACTTAATTACACCTAACGCTAGTTGAGCAGGCCCTTGGATCAACTCAAGTTATTTATTAAACTAACCCAAAGAGGTAAATAACTAGGGGTTGAGACATTTCCCAACCAATACCTCTATTATATGACCCTAGGTCCAACACATCTACCCTAGTCAGCCCAACTGTTTGGTTAACTTGGGTCCACATTTGGGCTAACCCAAAGTGGTAAAAAAAAATTTAACTTGAGCTCATTTCCACAACATCCCATATAAAATCCAATTACGCTTATATTAGATAGTACTTGACCCAATGCCCCTCCCCCATAAAACCCAAATCTTGATTGGACCCAGGTTGCATCAAATTTACCAAAACTATATATGTTTAGGTCATCCTAAGCTAAATAATTGAATTTGGCCTTATCATGGACAATTAAACTCATAAGTAGACTCGTACAGCTCCTAGTGGCCTTTTGAGCTCACTCTAAACCAACTAGTGGTTGCCAACGGTTTGAGCAAGTGGATTAGTCTCATCCAATGCCTACAAGAGCCTGGGTTCAACTACCTTAAGCTCATGAGGATTAGATATGATGTCCCCTTCCACTTGGTATCCATCTAATGGCTTCCTTGATCCATCTCGATCTTTCAAGGCCTTGACCATAACTTTAATAAGGTACTTCAATCTAGAGGTCCATAAGCCTTCCTATCTCATTCCCCAACTTCCCAGTACTCTTTGACGATTTGTTAGAGTGAGCTCCAACAAAATCCTTATACATTGCTTGAAGTCCTACCTCCATCCATCCTCCATCTTTGATTTCACAAGGAGAAGTTCTCTCCATTCCCACCATGAGCTTCTCGATAGGAAACTCATTTGTTGGAGCTTTCTACTTGGTGATATCCTCTTCTCCAACTCACAGTTAGGTAATGGTGGTCAAGTGTGAAGTAAACTATCAAACCATAAGAATTTGACTATTAGATTGATGTTTATATTGTCTTGTTGATTCTCCTTATGAAATTTTAAAAGGAGGTCCACCCAGTACGATCTCTCGGATCATGCCGGAGAAGGTCTACGACACTAGCGTTTGTTGTGGGAGGTTGAAAGACATAATCCTAAACATTAATCTCAATCAATGGTTTGAATTATATCCCATGGTTTTGGAATCCATTTAATTGGGGTTATTCGATCTATGATCCAATAACTGCTTTTTCTCTCGCATTTACACAGTATGCTAGAATGATTGGTTGATCAATTAGGTGGCGCCCACGTGTAAAGCTCTTACTAACTGTGTAAATCTGAATTTAATTTCTTGGGAAAATCATGGAAAACTTAAAAAAACTCATTTCATCACGCCACTGAAAAAATGTAGGTGATCTTAGGCTCATTAGAAAAGGGTTTAAAGGAGCCCTACAAAAGCTTTATGGTTTCAATCCTTGAAAATTCATGAAAATTAAGTTATAATAGTTAGAATTCAAGGGCTATTATTACAATTTGGCATTACCATAACTCATTCAAGGATTGAAATTTTGGGGAAATAAATTTGAGCATGTTTATGACATGCCCAAATTTTCTCCCCCTTGTTTGATTTAATTATGGACATCATTTGATCAATTTAGAATCAAGGGTGAATATTTAGCCCTTAATTTAAAATTAATTTAACTTCCTTTCTAATGAGAATTATGATTTGATCTTTTTATGTGTTGATTGAGATTAGTATAGGTAGCTTAAGGCCGCTGATTTCATGCCCCCCCTGCCTTAGGTTGAGAGTTAAGATTTTTCTAAGGTAACCCTATGGTTGCCTTAGGTTGTTTGGCTAACAACCTTAGAGGATTCAATTTAGGCCCAAATTTAGTGGTCCTGGGCCTTGAGTTATGGTGAACACATGGCCCAAGTTTCATTGAAAATGGATCCCATTTTATCCACTAACTAGTGAATTCAAAATCATCCATTAAATTTGACCAAGGGCCTTAATTAAACAATAATTAATTCATATAAAATACTAAAACTTCTCCAATTGATCATAATTGAACCTTTAATTCAGGAAAAATAAAATCCCTTATTTAGATTTTTAATTTAAGGTTAATCTAATTTTTAATGAAAATTAACCTTTAACAAATTTTAATAATTAAATGTATTTAAAAATTCCATAAATTCCTTGAACACTTTGAAATATCCCCTTAGGTCATTTTTGACATTTGGGGATGATTTCAAGGAGTTTAGGATTGATTTGGATCAAAATCCTCAAATCCTCTCTAATTAAATAATTTTAAAAATTTTAAAAATATCCAAACTTTGGAAATTCATAATTAATTTTAAAGTATTTTAAATTGGTCAAATTAAAAAAAAAAACATCAACTCTAATTAAAATCTTGTATTTTCTAAAAATGTCAAACCTTTAAAATTAACTCATATCAAGAAGTTAACTCTCCAGTCTACCGTAGTTAATATTTAGGACAAATATTAAAAAATTCATAACATAATGTAGAAAATTCCAAATTGTGCAAGCTGCTAGTCTAATTACTCACCTTATAGTTTATTACATAGGAAAAATACTAAAATTTTAAAATTCACTCTAATTTTAAATGTTAACTTTTAACCAGTTAATTAACACATTGAAATAATTAAAATAATTCCAAAATTAAATAATTCACTTATTATTCTAGAAATTTATAATTTAATCATTCAAACATGTCATTAAACAATTGGTTTAAAATATATGAACCCTTAATCCTTAACCAATTAAATTTACATAATTAACACTCGTTACTACTAGGCAAATCGGGCCTACGAGGCTATTAAATATGTGTTAAGGAAGGTGAAATAATCTTCACGACCCTGGCGACCAAAATACGTAGTAGCTAATCAACCTTTAAAATACACTTTAAAATAAACTTTAAAACATTAATATTGAAACTCAGACTAAATTTTCCTTTTGACCTTTTTAAAAACCTAAATACAAGACAACTTTAACTAAATACCCGATCTAGTATATATCCAACACAACTTCGTATATATATATATATATATATAATGCTTAAAATATTTTGATTTTAGTTTTCAAGGATAACCTTATAGGGAGTTTAGTTTTTTTATTTTTTTGATGTAATTAATTTTAGTTGTAAGATATGAAAATGCATATTTCTGTTGGGATACAAACATCCAAAGTGGAATCCAAAGAGGAAAAAATGTCCTTTAGAGGAGAGTTATTTCTCCATTTTGAAGTATAAATTTGGATGATTTTAATACCTAAAGATGAATGAAAAACATCCCCTTAGGGGGTGTTTTCTTTTCATTTTGGTATCTTAATAAGATGAATACAAGGAACTCAAAGAAGGATGAAGAAGTGAAGATAAAAGAGTATCCTACTCAAAATCACTTACGTTAGTCCTAGGATTAGAATTTGGATTATTATTAGTGGTACACAACCACTTTTAATTTCTATAAATTTTGGGTTGTAATAAAAAGGAATTTACCTATGGTCATTTACTTAGCTAGTTAATTGGTTTAATTGGTTGAGTGATTTACATTGTTTGGGCATAGGGTTACCTATTTTACTTTGTTTCTTCTCTAACATGCCCCTTTTGTTTTAACCTGGCTATGTAGAACTTGTGAGGGTACGCTACAAACTATTTCAGCTCAAAATCTAAAGAAAATTTTTAGGTTGATATAACAACTTTAATGATCTAAGAAGTAAGCGAGAGTATGCATAGACATAATATTGTATTATTTTCTTTTTCCTTTGGGTTCTAGCAAGCCACCTAACCTATTAGGGTGAAGTCCTATCAAGGGGATGTTATGCAATCTCTAAGATAAAATTATTATTTTTAAGCCTTAAAAAAACTTCTAAAAATAAATTAATGCATTTCATCGAGTCATTCATCTTGCATTGCATAGAAACTAATTAAAAGAGTCTAAAAATTTAATTACTTTTTTAAAAAACCTTAATCCTATATAAGTCAAGGGAAAAATTAGGATCCACTATAGATATCGACCCCAACTCCTCAAAATTTTAATTAATAATGTCCCTACCATTCTTCCATAAAAAGTCATGAATTTTAAATTGGCCTAGGTGGTAGCTATCTGCCATAATTACACGGTCAGAGTTAAGTTTAAATTTTTATTGCAATAGTTTTGGTTTCGACTACTATTGTTTAGTGCCAAAATATATTTAGGATTGGGGTTCCTGATCATTGAGAATGCCGTCAGACCGGCACTCATCTAGTACTATAATCCCGCAACTTCTATTACATGAGAATTTAAACCGGTTAAATCACATGGTATTCCTTCTTTAATATGCGCGATAATTAAACCGAATTATGCCGAGACGCTAGATGGGCATTCGGACATCTATTGTTTATAGTCCTAAGGTACATTCTCGGTAGCTTCTCTTTAATATCTAGCAGACAACATATAGCTCAGACATGACATGATTGATTCCCTATAAGATTTCCAGACTTTACTATCTTTAATATCATTTTGCTACAATCTCAACAAGAAAAATTTCACTAAGACTTATTTATATTCGAGAATAGTTTGTAGGATTCAAATCCTCACTGTGAATATTATTAAACAAGGCTGAGGGCCTGGTGTGGACTCATTGAGATAAATTTGCTAGATCCCACATCTATTTTTTCAAAAATTGATTTTAAAATTCAAATTAATACTTTGGAGAATATAAAAATGAATTTGATATTTATCTTCATATGTCAAAGATTACTATTTAATGATATTTGGTCGAAAGATGATAACATAATAGGAATAGGCATATAGGCAATATCCACCATGAGTTTGGGTATAGGCAAGGGAAACTCATCATTGGGACATGTCTTATTCATGTCTTTATACTTAAGACAGATTTGAATTTGACCAATTTTTGTTTAAACATACATAACACTAGCCACCCAAAAGGGATATTATTGAAATACAAGATCCTTAGCATGTTATTTTATATGACAACAAACAATATTGGCTAAGATTTATTTCTTCTATCATATATATTGAATATT
>NW_021549216.1:0-268 GCF_001605985.2 Dendrobium catenatum
TTCATATGTAATGCATAAACTATCCCAAATTTCCTTGTCAGTAGTACATGTAGAGATTCTCATATAATCTTCTGAATTTAAAGCACAGAACAAACAATTCATACATTTAGCATTTAATTCAACATAATTTTGTTCTACTCTACTCCATTCAGAAAAAAGAGTATCAGTTTTGATTCCATCTATAATACGTGACGGTACAGAATAACAATTTTGAATCATATGACACATTCAATAATCTATTGATTGCAAGAAAGTAGACATTCAAATT
>NW_021549217.1:0-279 GCF_001605985.2 Dendrobium catenatum
ACATGATAACAAAAATGCATTTATTTTATTTTTGTTAGAAATTCTATAGTTGTTTTTATGCTAATGTATGAATATGTATCAATTATAGGGAACTGAACAAAGTCGCTATAACAAGCAAGTATCATCGGCCAATAATTGATGATTTATTTAATTAGCTTGCAAGATCTTCAATGTTTTCTAAGATCGATATAAGATCTAAATATTTTCTTTAACAAAATGGGAATCATTATGTTAAATTAATTTAATAAATAATTAATTTAGAATTATATCAAAAATTAT
>NW_021549218.1:0-294 GCF_001605985.2 Dendrobium catenatum
TCAAAATCCATTTTACTATTGTCAAATATGATTTTTTTGGATCTAATTGAAATCTAGCACACAAATAAATACTGAACATAATATCGGGTCTGCTAGCAGTCAAGTAAAGCAAAGATCCAATTATTTCCCTAAATTTCTTTTGATCAATATATTTTTCCTTTGGTCCTTATCCAATTAAACTGAGGAACTTACAGGTATGCTAACAGGTTTAGCATGGTTCATTTTATACTTTTTGAGGATGTCCTTAACATACTTTGATTGAATAAGAAATGTTCCCTCCTCAATTTCCTTAAT
>NW_021549219.1:0-863 GCF_001605985.2 Dendrobium catenatum
TTCTCATATCAAAATCTTAGGTTAGGGGTCATCGACTGCAACAATGCAAATATGGGCTTATTATGGCCTATATTGGAGAGTCAGCTAAACTGCCTAGGTGCTTTAAAATTATGAATCCGATCTTATGAAAGATAGGTAAGATCTATTGTTTAAGTTTTGAGAAATTGCAGCCGACATCTAGAGAAGGTCCTAATTGGCCCCTTTACTAATTTATGGTGATTATGCTTGATGTAATTCAAATTTATTAATTTTTAATTAGTTTCTAATGTAACTTGTATGAAAAAATGTATATGATGAACCTTAAAAATTAGGTTTAGAAAATAGATTTTCTCCTAGATATGCACAATATCCTTTAAACAGAGTTGCACCATAATAAGTTAACTGATCTTCCATGACCCACATACGAGTAGGTGCCTAACAAGGAGAGAAAATAAATATGAATACATAAAAATCCTCAGTGTGCTCGGGCTTACTTCTTGCTAGTGTTTATCTTTCTATGTGAGCCTTAAATTATTTTTATTTAATTACAAGTAGAAATTTTGTATTTGTTGTCCTTAAGAGCCTAATTTCATTCAAAGCTAAAAAAATTTGATATGCATATAAGAAACCTAAACAAGCAAGTAATTTCTACTATACAAATAACATAAACAAGTCATTAATCATATAATATCAAATTAAATTAAAAGTCCATATCTAAAATACCACTTAATTAAAACCAAGGGTATGAAAAAATTAGAAATGGCCGGGCACCACTGATAATATACTAAGTTCTATTCCAGCATAAAGACACAAGTTTTAAAGTGGAGTTTTTTTTTTGTGTTTATTTCTCAGCTTCTTCCTTCAGGCTCCTTGGATTCATCGAG
>NW_021549220.1:0-216 GCF_001605985.2 Dendrobium catenatum
ACAAAAGCAGTAAGTATACCTCATTATTGAACTTGTCGGTTCAAGCCATCGAAGCTACTCAGCACAACAATTTGTTATTCAATCCCAAAATTACTTGAACTGAGCACTAGTTTGTATTGAGCATAATGATTTTCAGGATCCAACAAACCAATTTGCTATTGAAGTCACCAAAGAAACCGAATTAACTTAACAACTTAAATGAAGTCATCAATGACT
>NW_021549221.1:0-211 GCF_001605985.2 Dendrobium catenatum
ATTTAGGATCTTTTTTTGATTGCTCTTGCCCTAACCCTTCTCATTATGAGAAACTTGGCGTGAGAGCTCTCCTCATACTCCTCCACCTTTCCCAAGCCGCATCCCGATGACCCCAAGCCGCCGGCGACGTCAACTAAGAACTTGTTCTAGAGGAGTCCACGAGTCCAAAGAGCTCAAGATCTCCCGAATCCACCGTGTGGATTGAGGTAAA
>NW_021549222.1:0-228 GCF_001605985.2 Dendrobium catenatum
CCTCAGGTTTCAGTTCTTTGGCTTTCCCCTAAATTTGTTATTTTGGGTGTTTCAAATTAGGTCAATTTTGTTGATTGGAGATGGTGTTTTGTTGTTTTGTAAATCATAACAAGCTTAAGTTTGTTAAGTAGCTTTTAAAAAATTTCAGAACAATGCTTATTTTATTTTGCTTATTTCTGGAGCAGATTGGAAAGGAGCATTTGACTCCGCTCTTCTCGTGAAGCACAA
>NW_021549223.1:0-250 GCF_001605985.2 Dendrobium catenatum
GGTGATCCAACGGCATTCAACATATTCATCACACCACAAGACACCTCCGACACCAAATTCTCTGATGCAACCAAAATACCATTTTCACGAGCACAAACACCCACCACAGTCGATGGAACAAAAGGAATGGCATTAGGAGATAATGCAAAAGGATCATCCGAACGATTATCCTCCTCACCCATCACAACCATGCAGTTACTCACATCCACAGCGGAAAAATTCTTATCCAGAACTAATTGATCTACACTGA
>NW_021549224.1:0-253 GCF_001605985.2 Dendrobium catenatum
GGATGGATTTTGTTTTAAGTTTTTTTATAGTTAGATTTCATTTTTAAATATCTTGGAATTTGGAATGATTTTGGAAATTTTGGATTTTGAACTTTTGGGAGGCATTTGAAAATGCCTGACATTAACCCCTCCGGTTGAGATCTTCAATCAACGTGGCCATCATCGGGATATTCGGGGTCATTTCTCTTTATGGATTGAACCTTGTCAACTCGGCAGAGCTGTTGACCGAGGATCGGGTTTCTCATAGGCTTCG
>NW_021549225.1:0-294 GCF_001605985.2 Dendrobium catenatum
TATTGATGTCCATATGTAGAGCTATGTCAGGTGTCCATACCTAATAAAAATTCCTATTACAGAGGGACAGTGGGAGAGGGGAGAGCTCACAACACTTGGAAGAAAAGAGAGCAAAACTGAACTTCAATATTATTCCTTGGCTTTGAGAGAGGGTAGTCAATTATCATAGATTTTATGTCTATATAAAGACACAAATAGCAACACAAAAAACTACAAAAGAATATAAAGAAAGTACACATATATAAAACTAACATAAAAAAAAAAAAGAATTAAGTTGGATCACAAAGAACTCTA
>NW_021549226.1:0-205 GCF_001605985.2 Dendrobium catenatum
GGTTGGCATCTACCTGACAGATTTGATATGAACCTTCAAATGAAAGCCAGTTGTCCTTGTAAAGAGCGGAGCTGTCGAAGGTTCTTCGGAGGTGGCATCTCCATGATCGCCTTGATCTTGTTGGGGTCGACTTCAATGCCTCGATGTCAAACAACATAGCCCAGAAATTTGCCGGAAGAGACCCCAAAAGCACACTTGAGAGGAT
>NW_021549227.1:0-324 GCF_001605985.2 Dendrobium catenatum
TTTGTAATCAACTACAATACTAGTGGATTCATTCAAACTTGGCTAGGCCCCGTGGTTTTTTCCCCCTTTTCAAGTGTTTTCCACGTAAAAATATTGGTGTCTCATGTGAATGCTAGACCCTCTCTCTTATCTGATTGCGTGCTTGATTTTCGTACAATGCTAAGACGATAAACTTTATATTTCTCTACCGCCACGAATACTCGTGGACGCAACAATTATATATTATTTAATTACTATTGAGAGTTATTTAGTTACTAATTAATATATTTTCCATTTTTAATACTACCGCTGCGACGAATGGAAATTTAATTGTGTGGACATCAA
>NW_021549228.1:0-217 GCF_001605985.2 Dendrobium catenatum
CTAATTGGTAAGCATGACACAGATGGTCCTTAGAGAAATATAACCTTGGTCTACTTCTAACTAAGTCACTATGAGTTAGTTTTCCAAGGGTTTTCATGTTTGCATGATAAAGTCACATATGTCATAACCATGATTCAGCAGTAATTATTTTGATACTTAAAGTATTTGATTTATCAATATAAGTTAAATAAGGCATATATATATATATATATTATTT
>NW_021549229.1:0-349 GCF_001605985.2 Dendrobium catenatum
AAAATAAAAAATATAATTAATAAACTAAGATAAAATGAAGTGATCTCGGCCTTCAATCTTCGTCTCTTCCTTTGATTAACGTCCACCGTAGGATGTCCGCATCAATAAGACTAATTGATGCACCTAAAAGAGGATAAAACTATTAAATCTAAACTTAAATATTATGGAACAATAGATTAACCTAAGGATTAAGAAATGAAAGCTAAAACTGAATATGAAGACTATGTAACTAAAAATGTATTTAGTATGTAACTAGTGTGTAAAGAAAAGAGATGTAGGCATTTTATAGATGGAGGTAGTGCATGAATGTAATCTCAGCCCATACCTTCACAAGAGCCAACATGCAAGT
>NW_021549230.1:0-290 GCF_001605985.2 Dendrobium catenatum
ACAAACTGACTCAGACATAGTCTACCCAATCTTGAGCAGGTTCCAGATTGCAGTCTGATCTTGTGGACCTGAAACGTTAGCACATAAGGCAATCATAGAGAAATAAGGAATGTTTGCTATCATCAAAATCGTAAACCATAGATCCGTAACAGCTTGGTTTGCGATTTTTTTTTTTGCAAGGGGTGGGGAGTTCTTAAGGTAATTCAGGAATTCATAATCAATTTTGTACTTTTTTTAAATGCAACTACTTATCTGATATATCATGCTAAATGGTCCCTATGTTTACTAGT
>NW_021549231.1:0-272 GCF_001605985.2 Dendrobium catenatum
TTTTAAACCGGTGCCCGACAACCCATGCACGTTTTTCTCTAGCGTGGCGGGAGGCCCAGTTTTTCATAAATTTCCCCTAAACAGGGGAGACGCCGGGAGGTTGCCGAAATTTTCACTGAAATTTTGGACTTGGATAAAATTTTTCAAACTCAATTTGGATATAACTTGAGCATAAAAATCAAATTTAAATCAAGTTTAATCAAATGATATGAACATTGAAACAAAGTGCAAGAGAACTCAATTTGGAACTGCATTGAACTTGAACTTGGACT
>NW_021549232.1:0-313 GCF_001605985.2 Dendrobium catenatum
CAAGCACTTCCACATCAACAAGCCCAATGGCACCACCTAGTGACAAAGAGTAAGCTAACTCCTACAACAGGCGAACCAAAGGGTCAAAGTAATGATGTGGATGGAGAGCTCCCGCAATGCACGAATAGTAGCTAGGTTTGGGCAAATTGAACATCCATATATGATGTAAAATAGCAAACGACATAGGAAGCATATACTCCAATAATGCCAATGATTACACGAGACTTGGCACATCGATTTAATCTTTCGCATCCAACAATCGAAGATAACAAGGGTCATTCCCTAACTGGCCGCTCAACTTCTGCGAGGAAAA
>NW_021549233.1:0-419 GCF_001605985.2 Dendrobium catenatum
TAATTTTTGTCCTTAAGTGTCACTACTGTTATATAGGAGAAAATCTTTATTATTACTAACCCTTAGGACTTTGCGTGTGTGTAAAAGGGGTTTAAGGATCTAAAAGCAAATAAAAGTAAACCTAATAAAATTGAAGTTACTACAGGGACCTAAAAGAGAAGGGTTTACGCAAACTACATCAAGGGGCCCCTAAAGTTTTTCTAAGTTTAGAATTACTCACAGTCACCGGGGGCTACGACCCGGTGGTTCCGCCCGTAGCACCTCTACCCGGCTGGATAGAGGCGACTGACGTCATTAGCTCCTTGTCCTTTTATTCCCTCAACCGGTACCATTCCTCGCAGTTTATGCAAATAAAATAAAGAAATAAAGAAAATAGGGAAACAGGGATTAGAAAGCACTTTTAATAAATAATAATAATA
>NW_021549234.1:0-241 GCF_001605985.2 Dendrobium catenatum
GATCCCACCTTTGAAGGCAAGATGGTAGTCGTCATCCTATGCGACCCTCCCGAATAGTTTCCCCGAGCTCATCTTTCAGATTTCTTCTGATCCTCCACCAACTGGGCTAACTCCATAACCTTCCCTAGGTTCCTCGGCTCCAAAACTCTGACCGCTGTTCGTATCTCGAGCTTAAGCCCCTTCATGAAGTTCCCCTTCCAGGGCCGACTCTGAGATGTGATCCAATCGGCTAGCCAAGTAC
>NW_021549235.1:0-404 GCF_001605985.2 Dendrobium catenatum
ACCTCTGCTCCGTCGAGACGCCCAAATCTCTGCAAATACTGCAAAAATCCCGCAATGAATCCTGCTGAATCGGCACCGTTTGCATCACTTCCCAGAATTCCTGCGTAAAACCTACGACGATGGCCTCGATTTCGCTCCTTCTGGCGTCGTTAAATACCGACCCAAACGAAGCCTTTCGCTGCTTCCACGCCCGAACTCCCTCTTGTTCTCTGTCCGACTCGTCAGCCCCGATCTCTCTCCTCTCCCGATCTCTCTCCCCTTTGCTGCTCCGGCTCCTCTGTGTTGCTCGACTTTGCTGCTCCGACGACAATCCTTCATTGAAGGATCGGAAGTTACGATAGTTTGATCGGGAGCTGCAACGAGAGCTCACGGCTGTGAAGACGACTCTCTCCCTTCGCACGCTT
>NW_021549236.1:0-264 GCF_001605985.2 Dendrobium catenatum
CTCACTGGTGTTAGTGGAATGGAGTTTTTGTAAGGACTTCTCTGCCTTGATGTAGGAGAAAAAGGAGAGTCACTGTGTTTAGTGCAATACTCGGAGGGTGCCTCTACAAAGTGGACGTATGTCAAGTTGACTTAACCACTATATACTTATGTATTCTTTTACTACTTTTTTCACATTTATTTTTTCCGCACTTTGATTTTCATTGTGGTGATTTTGGTTTGTGGTTGCGATTTTGATTCAAAGAATTTTTAAAAAATCAATTCA
>NW_021549237.1:0-236 GCF_001605985.2 Dendrobium catenatum
GACCTTTCCGAGGTTGTATGCCGGAGCCCTGCTCGATAACGTTAACCTGTGTGGAAGAGGTCGGGAGAATCCACCAAGGATGTGAGTCCTATCCGAGGTTGTATGCCAGAGCCCTGCTCGACGGCGTTAACCTGTGTGGAAGAGGTCGGGAGAATCCACCAAGGATGTGAGACCTTTCCGAGGTTGTATATCGGAGCCATGCTCGACGGCGTTAACCTGTGTGGAAGAGGTCGTGA
>NW_021549238.1:0-611 GCF_001605985.2 Dendrobium catenatum
TACACACACCTTCGCACCTTCGGCTGCTTATGTTATCAGTGGTTGAAGCCTTATTCCAAGGACAAACTAGCGCCGAGATTCTACCCCTGCGTCTTCCTGGGTTATTCACCCCAACACAAAGGATATCTCTGTCACAATATCACCACCGGTCGGACTCACATATCCAGACACGTCATCTTCTACGAACGCAACTTTCCGTTCCAGCACAACACCATCTCGGCTAACAAGGATCTCCAATCTACCACCTCTCACACCCCTCCCCTTCTCCTCATCCCCACGTCTACCATCTCTCACATCCCTACGACCAAACGCACACCAATAATTGAACCTCCTACTATTCCTCCTAATCACAGTACTCCACATCCCACCTTGGACACTAATCAGACTTCACCCGAAATTCCCATCTCCTCTCCTCAACACAGCCACACTATTACCCCCTATCATCCTATGCAAACCCGTCTTAGATCAGGGATAATTAAACCGAAATCGGTCTTTAATCTTCTTGCCCAGCTCAACCCATCCACCATACCGAGTACCTATGTTCAAGCTCTCAAGACAGACCATTGGCGGAATGCAATGCAGGCAGAATTAGACGCACTTAAACGGCAATC
>NW_021549239.1:0-452 GCF_001605985.2 Dendrobium catenatum
TGGGATAATTCAAGGTTCTTTATTAAGGCTAACACACGGTATGATAAACTTTTCTTTGTCATGTGGCTTTTCCTTAAAGTTAATTGACACGCCTTGAATTGATACCAGGTTAGGTGATTTTATAACATCTATGACAGTTTCCTTCTTCAGTAGTAAAATAAATAAATAAATTATTATCATATTTGGGTTCACCCATTATTATATTCATAAATAACTTTATTTTGAATTAAGATTTATGTCAAAATGAAATTGGAAGAAATGGAGGTCTTGTTTATCTCGTTATTATTCTACATCTCATAGACATCTTTCAAGTTGATGAACTTATTTTATAATTATCTCATCTAAGTTGTTTATTTATATTATAGTATTTGGTCCTATTCGTAAATCAATCTTTCTTGTATAAAAGTGTTAAAAATTTTTTTACTCTTATACTTGGAAGATAATTTTACAAC
>NW_021549240.1:0-553 GCF_001605985.2 Dendrobium catenatum
TAGACGACAAACATAACTATTTTAATTTAGGCCCCCCTCCCCCTGAATAAAATTTCTGGCTCGCCACAGATTAAAACCCTAGCCTTATCTCTCTTCCAAAACAATTCCAGAGCCGGCCACCAGTTCCCTTGAGCTCTCCAGAGCTCCCTACACTGATTCCTAGCCTGATATCATCGGTGAAGATCGTCGGCGATCATCCTTCCGGCGAGATAAGGATATTCCATCCAAGTTCCCATTGCAGTCGATCCAGGTGTTTTCAGCTCGTGGTGTCTTCTACAAAATGGAGCGTGGACAGTCAATAAATGCAACATGCCTTTAAATGGATTAATCAGTCCATTGAGTGAGGTACAATCCCAAACCCTAGTGTAACACACTTAGGTTAAATAACTCTTGATAAAATGAATATTTGGCTAGTAAAATATTTTCCCATTATTTCTGTTTAAGAACTTAGTCTATATTTAAAATTTCAACTAAAGCCATCAAACCGATTGAGAGAAATCTTCAAAAAGCTCTCTCTAGGGCTTCGGACGAGCTGTGCTAGATGGCACTTTTT
>NW_021549241.1:0-527 GCF_001605985.2 Dendrobium catenatum
ATGAAAATTAAACACTTTAATTCTCTTTTAAATCTTGTATAATCTCAATCATATTATACAATCTATTAATCCATAAAAGGAAATCAAGTGTAATTAATTTTAATAAATTAACATCCAACATATCTTACAATACTATACAATATAATATTATATATGATGATTAGTTATTTTGATAAAAACTCATCTATTGAATTAGAGTTTTTAAATTTATATAAATTTAAATTTTACATTTTGAGTTGATCGTACTGTATGAAAGATTATGTATTATATGCTTATTAATGAATTTTACTTATATAGAACTATTAGTCATGTAATTAAATTAGGACTATATGGGATTGACAATCATATTATATGATCCACATCTAGTATGATTTAAGAGAACCTCTGTTGGATGAATTTTAGTTCAACCTGTATGATACTTTATTTAATATAATTGATTATACTATATAATTATTAATCATACACACCATTCTAACATAACTCATAAATGGGTGTTTAACTAATTATACACTATTAAAAAATTTTAT
>NW_021549242.1:0-433 GCF_001605985.2 Dendrobium catenatum
ATTAGAAATTTGGGACTACATTCCCGAGATTGGGGTCGTATAATAAAAAATATGCCCTGGATCCTAAATCTAATTTGGACGCTAGACCACAGTCGTCCGAACCTAACTAATGCAGTGTAGAACCTGGACTTACCCCGGCCTGGATTGGGGAGCCAGCTAACCACCTAGTCGATATAAAATATATGGATCCGGTATTTTATGAAAGAGTGGTAGGGACGTTGTACTTAAGGTTCTGGAGAATTGTGGCCGACATCTAGAAATTTTCCTAATTGGCCCCTTCGACTTATGTTGGCTGCTAAAATGCTAAAACTGATGCAATTAAAATTTTGACTCTTTTAATTTGTATCTAATGCAATGCATGCTGGTCGATGACTTCTAAATCAAATATGCTTGAAATTTTAAAAAAACAGGCTTATAAAATAATTTTTTAGAA
>NW_021549243.1:0-459 GCF_001605985.2 Dendrobium catenatum
AGGCCTAATTAAATTTTGAACATCGTACTATACGAACCAGATCGTACCATACGATAAACAGAGATGAAGTTTGATCATCCCGGATATCGTCCTGGATGATCTCTTAGTTTTTAGTCTCATCGTACTATACGATAGTGATCGTACCATATGATAAATAGAAACGACATCTGGTCGTCCAGACCATCGTCCTGTACGAATAGTATTTTGTGGATCGTACCGTACGATATTACATCGTACAGTACGAATTGTTTTTTAACTGTTTGTACATCTTCGTACCAGAACGAAGTCTGTTTATGAAAGATCGTATTGTACGATGTTTCATCGTACTGTATGAACAATAACGGCTACTTTTGAAATCAGAGGTTTTTGGAGCCCGTTTTAGATGTAAATCATGTCCTTTTTCAGTAAGAATCACAGAGGGGTTGAACGTGGTTAGAGAGGGATTCCAAGGGAGAGAGC
>NW_021549244.1:0-245 GCF_001605985.2 Dendrobium catenatum
GGTGGATCGTAGTGTACCAACTAATCTCCTGCCTTTGGTTGTAGAAGCTAGTAGGAACTTGTATTCTTTATGCATTCCGTTGTGATTTTGGTCTTTACAATACATCCACTGCTGCTGGAGGTAGATGTATTCAACCTTAGACTGAAGTTGACTACAGGATACTGTATTTACTATAGTCTTTATGCATCTACCCATAAGTAGCATGTGGCATGTACATCTGTCTTTGTAGAGAGCTGATATGTGTT
>NW_021549245.1:0-327 GCF_001605985.2 Dendrobium catenatum
AGCCTTTTGGATTCTCTTCTTGTCCTTCTTGAACTTATATTTCTCCTCAATCTTTTCCTTGCTTGTGTTATCTTGAAGTGTCGGGCAATCAATTCTCACATGTCCTGGTTTCCTGCAATTATAGCAAACAATATTATAAGATTCTTTAACATGTTTATGATCCTTAACTTTTCTCCAATTTTGATGATGCTTTTGTTTCTTCCATAGAAAACTTTTGAATTGCCTTGTGATGAAGGCAACTTCATCGCTTTCAGACCCAGAAGATTCAGAATCCGATTTGTGCGCCTTAAATGCAACTATTTTCTCCTTCTTCTTCTCACCTGCATC
>NW_021549246.1:0-495 GCF_001605985.2 Dendrobium catenatum
TGGCGTCATTGCGCATCTTTTGGTTTGGCATCATTGGACAATTTTTTGAAAATGCTTCCTTTCTTAATTCTTAAAAATAAAGGAAAACCCATCTTAGTGGCAAAGCGAATTGCTTGATTAAGAAAATTAAGAGTTAGACTCAAAAACTTGCAAAAGATTCTTATGCGATAAATAAAATGTAGGGAGATAAAAAATTTTGTTTCAAAAACCAATTTAAAAGATGAAAAAGATTTTAAATCAAAAATTGGATAACCACTTTTAGAAAATAGAGATTGAGAGTTAAAAATAATTGAATTTCCTTCCTTTGACTGTTTTAGAGAAGTCAAACACAACTTACCAAAGATTTCAAGAAAAATTAGGAAGTATATTTTTCATTTTTAGAAAAGTGAATGTGTGTGTTGATGAGAGAAACAAAAAAAAATTTAACGAAAATAAAAACACGAAAAAAATAATAATAATAAAAATGAAAACAAAAAAGAAAGACACAAATAAGGC
>NW_021549247.1:0-252 GCF_001605985.2 Dendrobium catenatum
ACTAAAATGACTCTCCATCCGATCAAATTGTTGGACCATCTCCTGAAAGTAGTTCTGATCAGGTCCCTGAGTTGGTGCAGGTGATCCCCCTTCTCTTTTAATATCCTTACTAGAACTCTCATTTCTCCCAAAAAGAGATCTAAAAGTAGATTGGCAAATCAGTGGGACGATCAAGATGGATAATGTTGACTTCTTTTCCAAAATATAGATCACTAAATATCCTAGAGTAATATTTTTCTTCCTCTTATGAGA
>NW_021549248.1:0-566 GCF_001605985.2 Dendrobium catenatum
AAAAGGAGGGTGCGTACGCCATGAAAACCAAATTGCATATGCTAGAAAATAACAATTTGATGAAATCACAAGTAGACCAATGCTATTAGGATCCAATAACTTTAATGAAATTGCAATTTGACTATCTCTGTCGTATGAATGAGTATTGGAAACAAATAAATATTTGAAAACCAAATTGCATATGCTAGAAAATAAAATGTTAAATTGGATGTGTGGTAATAATAAATATACAGTGAAAAATCATCAGAGAGATGGAGGAGATGAGTAGCTGTTTGTTTGCCCATATTCAATGGATGATAGAAGTTGCATAAGAAGTGGATAGATAGAGTGCTTGAAAGGATTAGGAAAAGTTGTTATATCAAAGCTAATATTTTTAGAAGTCGGGAATAAAAGACTTAGATAAAAAAGTGTTTTAATTTTATTGAGCCCTCAATAAGAATGTTTTAAGGTGGAAGATTCATAAATTTGATTCATGATGGTTGAGATAAGGCTAATGTTGATGATGAATTATGTAGTTGTTTGAGGTGGATCTGATGTGATACCACATGCGAAAGGAGCTTGTTAAG
>NW_021549249.1:0-399 GCF_001605985.2 Dendrobium catenatum
TCACTTCATTAGAGATTATGTGACTAAGGGAGACATTATGTTACATCATGTGACAACTGAAAATCAACTGGCTGACATCTTTACTAAACCACTGACGTTCGACACTTTTAATTCTTTAAGGACCAGATTGGGTGTGATTGACATAAACACATAAAATCTGATCTTTAACTTGCTTTCTTTTGCTTTTGTTCTTTTTCTTTTAACTTATTTTTTTTTCTTTTTGTTCTTTTTCCTTTTACTTTGCTCTTAGTTTTTTTTTTGGTGTGCTTTCTTTTATGTGCTTTTTAAAGTTTAATTTTCAAAATCATCATTGAAATGATATCATATGCCTTGTCCTTGCTTTTGAAAATTTGTAGTCAATGATTTTATCTCTTAATCCCTTATATGGTAAAAATATTT
>NW_021549250.1:0-231 GCF_001605985.2 Dendrobium catenatum
TTTGTAGAAGACCCATTACTTCTGCATCATATCCATCATTTCACCAATTTCGGGTGATTTGATTGTACTTGTTTGTAGGAGGGCGGATCCTCCATCATTGGTCTCCCATATTACCTTCTCAATCAACAGGCAATTGTAGGGATTGTTGTAGGAATTAACACATCTTTCGTGTGCACCGGGATTTCATCCCCCGCTTGTAACTTGTTAATTTAGAGAACTGTGCATTTAGAC
>NW_021549251.1:0-286 GCF_001605985.2 Dendrobium catenatum
TGCATCGTTATGGATGGTTTTTCTTGCATTTTAGACAATGGTTGTCCTCAATTTCTTGGCCCACAGATCAAAGGAATTTCTGTTACGCATCTTCTTTATGCAGACGACGTTTTAGTTTTTGGCAAGGCTACCTCTTCTAATGCGGTTTCTCTTTCCAATGCAATTGCAACCTTTTCTGATGCTTCTGGTCTTCATATAAACCATGCAAAGAGCTCCATCATCTTCTCTAAAGATGCCTCTAACATCTCCTTTATATGTGATTATCTGGGAATCTTCAATCAAAGCA
>NW_021549252.1:0-358 GCF_001605985.2 Dendrobium catenatum
ATTTGCATCTCATTTGCATGAACTTCATAAAGACATTACACAACAAATTGAAAAGAATAATCAGGAATACAAATTACATGCAGATTTAAAACGTCGATTTAAAACTTTTGAGGTTGGTGATTTTGTTATGATACGGATTCGTCCGGAGCAGTTCCCTCCAGGAACAGTTAAGAAATTGCATGCAAAGAGTGCTGGACCTTTCAAGATTCTCAAGAAAATTAATGACAATGCTTATATAGTATATCTGCCTGCAGATTTCAATATAAATCCCTCTTGTAACATAGAAGACTTAGTGGCATATGAAAGTCCTGATTTTAACCAACAAAATCCACTATCAAAACAGCCTTGTGTGAACCCA
>NW_021549253.1:0-330 GCF_001605985.2 Dendrobium catenatum
TGATATACTCTAATTCTCTAAAGCTAGAGTTGGAAAGAGGAAGTCATTTTATTATTGTACTTCTCTATTTTAGGAGTCCAAATTTGAAGTTTTTTTCTTGCTATAGCCTAAAGTTTTTTCCACTTATAAGAATAAAAAATAGCAACACCTCTTCCATCTTCGAAAAGCTCTCTTTTTTGTTTTTCCTAGATGGCTTGAAAATGTAGACTTAATTGCAATATAACCTATAAAATTTATAAGAACGATTAAAGTTCATAAAATAAAATATCTCATAGCCAAAAATATTGATTTAAATATATGATTATTATAAATTTTAATGAAATATTTATA
>NW_021549254.1:0-331 GCF_001605985.2 Dendrobium catenatum
AAATAGCTAAATATATAATAATTTTTTTTAATTTTTATTTAATCAAAGAACATAAAATATTACAGATAAAATATATGTCTTGCTCCAATCATGGACCCAATTGTCCTTATGCACATAATGTAGATATATAACTAACAAGATGTTAAAGATACAAGTGTGGATTTGCTGTGGTTTCTGACATCTCCATTGTTTAAATAAAGTCAAGTTCCCTAATATTATTTTAAAAGGTTGTAACTTAATTAATCACAAATGTTTATCTTAATTGTACCAAGAGCAATGCAACAATAATTTTTTTTTTTTTAAAATATGAACACTAGCTTGTGGCGGTCCG
>NW_021549255.1:0-410 GCF_001605985.2 Dendrobium catenatum
ATTTTGAAGAGACCTTTTCCCTTATGGCTAGATTGGAAGCCATTAGACTGCTACCAGCCTTTGCATGTTAAAAGGGATTTAAGCTTTACCAAATGGATATGAAGAGTGCATTTTAAAATGGGGTAATAAAAGAGGATGTGTTTATAGAGAAACTCCCATGTTTTGAGAGTTCCTAATTTCCAAATCATGTTTTTAAATTAAAAAATACATTATATGGATTAAAACAGGCACCAAGAGCTTGGTATGAGAGGCTTAGCACTTTTTTACTGAAGAGGGATTTTATTAAGGGAAGTGTAGACACCACCCTTTCTCTAAGGAAAATAGGAGATGAGTTACTCATTGTTCAGATCTATGTTGATGATATACTTTTTGTATCTTCTGATAAAAATCTATGTGATGATTTTTCTAAA
>NW_021549256.1:0-254 GCF_001605985.2 Dendrobium catenatum
CTGAAATGACCCTATTTGAATTTGTGTACGAAATGTCATCGTACAGCTGATCGTCCTGTAGGAACTAGGTTCGTCCAGTACAAACGGTTATTACAAGGTCGAATCTAGAAACTGCTGAAAACTGTCATAAGTCGGTTAATCGTTTGGACGAAAATTGATTCATCTAGACAAATTTTTTACAGAGGATAGTTCGTACTGTACGATAATTAATTTCATTTGGATGAAAATTTTCCAGAGAGCCAATCGTACTGTAC
>NW_021549257.1:0-234 GCF_001605985.2 Dendrobium catenatum
TAGGTTCTTTGCCTTGCCGGGGTGGCAAAAAGAGGTTTGTTGTAAAGGCTTCTCCCCCTAGCTGTGGGGGCTAAAGGAGAGTCACGATTATAGTGCAATACTTGGAGGGCACCTCCAGGGAGTGGACGTAGGTCGAGTTGACCGAACTGTTAAGATAGTTGCTATTTGAATGCTTTACATTTTTGCAACTTATGTTATTTTGATGATTCCAAACATTATTGTTCAAATGTATAG
>NW_021549258.1:0-871 GCF_001605985.2 Dendrobium catenatum
GTACTGTACGATACACTTATCGTACCGTACGATATATTACAATCTACATAACGTCCCCAACAAGCAAATTTCAGCTCTATTGATCGTACGGTACGACCTACATTATACTGTACGATATTCATCCGACATTATTGCCTACCATATTGTACGATATCTCTTCTTCGTATGATACGATACACATCAGCAATGGATGGGGATGAATTAAATCCGGTTGGTACGACATTACTGATTATCGTACTGTACGATAAATACCTTTCGTACGGTACGATACACATCAGCACACGGAATAAATATGAGTTAAAGCTGTTTGGTACGATATTTATTATGGATCGTACTGTACGATACATCTTTTCGTACAGTACGAAACTTTTGGTCAAAAGTCGTATTGAGGGCCTCGGGACGATCGAAATTCGTCTGATCGTACTATACGATACTTATCGTACTATACGATTTGACTGCCTTTTCCCGAAATGATCAGTCAGGATATTGATTGGCTATCGTACTGTATGATCCGAGATCGTACTGTACTATTGTCGAAATTTTTTATAAGTACCCTTGCCTAGGCCGTTCCTTTCACTCAAATCTCTCCTCACTCACTCCTTCATTCGTGCCCTCTTACAATGTCTAAACGAGGTCGGATGACTGCTGGAAGCTCATCCTCGTCGAGTCGCCAACCTGCTCGTTTTTTGAATTCTAAAAATGAGGAAGTCTATCACCGATATAAAGCCTGCAAAATTTCTCCTTCAAAAATGCTTAATCAGGCAGCTCTTAATTTTGAGGTAATGGGCCTCTTTGCTTCCACCAACTTCCAATTCCTACTCACCCTGGCATTTCCCTACAATTCTGAACTTCTCTTCGAATTTCTTGCTAA
>NW_021549259.1:0-1321 GCF_001605985.2 Dendrobium catenatum
GCTATATTTCATTATTATCATATTAAATCATAGTATATTATTTTTCATTGATTCTCAATATATATTTTTCCTACTCATTTCATATAAAAATTTCTATACACATATATTAATAAAAATAAAATAAAATTATATCAAATTATTTAGAATGATCAAATCAATAACATATCAGAAGTTCCACAATGAAAGGTCACAAAATCAATAGATAATGCATTTTTTAGTAGATTTAGGAGAGTAAATTTATAGAAATCTAATTCATCAAAAATAAGAGCAAGACTTTAGTTACTTCAAATAGAATAAAATGTGCAATAAGAATGATAGATGAAAGTAACCCTAAGCATTTTTTTTCTCTTCTCTCTCTTTGCTCTTCTTCTCCTTTCTCTTCTCCCTCTTTTTTTTTTTTTTTTTTTTTTTTGGCCAAGCAACATAAGTGAGGGAGGGAATGGTTAGCAGTTAGGGATATTTAAGAAAAAAGTATTAAAAATAATTTTTAGTGCGTAGTGCAATTGCGCTTCTACCGGGTATTGTAGCGCAGCATGTTGAATCCAAAATTACTATAGAACAAAGTCTTCAATATCATGGCGGCAATTTATGGCATTATTGTGCTCTCAAGCATGGCATCACAATGCTCACAAGCATAACGCCATTGCGTTCACAAGAACAGATCCACAACATACACATGCTCAGTTCTACAGCCCTCCTATTCAAATAGAAATTCAAATTTTTATTTTTTTCATTTTAAAAATAGTTTTTAAACTTTCTTAGGTTTTATAATCCACCCACCTTAGAAAAATGTTTTCCTTAACATTTTCATATTAGCATGAGAGAGAGAGAGAGTATACTTAAAATAAACTAAATCATAATACACCAAATTAAATGGGTTCAAAAATTATAATTCTATGTTGGGTAAAAATCACAACAAATTTAATTTTGGAATAATTTGAAACTCAACTTATAAAAATAAAATAAAATCATACTATTCGGATCATCAGACACCTTAGGAACCTCTTTCATTAGTTATCACAGTCTGGTTCCAATCTGAAAAAACCTTGCTTAGGTCTAGGAAATGGGCATTCTGCCTTTCGGTGACCATAATCACCACATCTAAAGTATTGCCCATCCATCTTATATCAGGGTTCCACGTGTCTCTTCCCACATGTCTCTTCCCACACCAAATATATTCTAGAGTGATAGATTCTTTGATCTTGAATGTCTTTTTCTTACTACTTTCATATATTTTCTTAAAGTTTTATTCTGTCTATTTATCAATTTATCACTCACAATCTAAGTGATCATGTCAGCAAACTTTACCAAATTCATAATT
>NW_021549260.1:0-570 GCF_001605985.2 Dendrobium catenatum
ACAGTGCTCAAGAGGAGCACAGCCTACCACCCACAGACGGATGGCCAGACGGAAGTAGTCAACAGGAGCTTGGAGACGTACCTAAGATGCTTTGTTTCAGAGACATCAAAGCTATGGGCAAAGTGGCTATCCTGGGCTGAGTACTCGTACAACACGTCATTTCACTCGGCTTCACAAATGACTCCATTCAAGGTGTTGTATGGGCGGGATCCCCCACACTTGGTACACTTTGGGAGCAGTAGTACCCCAGTTTCGTCAGTAGAAGAGTACTTGGAGGAAAGGGACCGAGTGCTAGAAGAGTTGAAGAGGCATTTGCTGAGGGCGCAGCAAATCATGAAGAAGCAAGCAGATGGACATAGAAGAGATATCCAGTTTGAGGCAGGGGATAAAGTGTTCTTGAAGCTTCGTCCATATAGGCAGAAGACAGTCGCCAACAGGAGGAATGAAAAGCTAGCTCCAAGGTACTTTGGTCCTTATGAAGTGATGTAAAAGATTGGGGCAGTAGCTTATCGACTGAAATTACCCCCATCGGTGACTATACACCCGGTTTTTCACGTCTCACAGTTGAGA
>NW_021549261.1:0-290 GCF_001605985.2 Dendrobium catenatum
ATATTTAAATTATTTTTTAGAATTTACTGTAGCAAGTTCGGCTATTGACACATGACTGAGCATAAGTCGCCCATCAAATGGGCGACTTTGCCTATTTTTTAATTTATTTATTTTTGATACTTAATTACATTATTAAAATTTTTAATAATACCTAGTTTAAAAATTTATCCAATTTTTAATTATTCAAAATAGTGGCTGTTTTTATGAAGTCCTGAATGGTGGTTGTTAAATGGAAGCTAACATGAAGTCTTAAATGAGAGCTACTACAAAATTCTATAATTTAGGCTATA
>NW_021549262.1:0-431 GCF_001605985.2 Dendrobium catenatum
TCTACCGCCGCGAATATTCCAGGACGCAACAATCATAAAAATTTATTGAAAGTAATGAAAATGCTAGTAGTGGTCAAACAAAAACTATTGTTACTGATGAAAGTAAAACACCGCAACAAACAAACAAGTAAATAAAAACAGTGGAAATCCGTCGGAAATATTCGGCCAAAAATCTACAAGAAAATCCGTCGGAATTTTCAATGGACTTATTTCCACCAAAACCAACCCGTTCTCAATTCCTGCATATTCTGGAGTCACTAACATCCTCAAATCCATGTACAGATGTGATTAAATTACGATAAATACTAATATATAATATTAATTGGGCATGATCAGAGCAGTTTAATTGGAACTATAAGAGATTCACAATTCTTCCTTTTGACAGACCTTAACTACTTATTTTCCAGGCCATACTTGATACTTCCTACAGG
>NW_021549263.1:0-251 GCF_001605985.2 Dendrobium catenatum
AATCATCGCTGAAAGGATATTATATTTCTTGTCCTTGTTTTTGAAAACTTGTAGTCAATGTGGTTTTCATCTCCTAATCTTCTAGATGGTAAAAATATTTTGTGATTGTGTCTCTTTCTCTAACCTATTTTTAGTGGCATAGTTTTCTTATCTAATAAAAAATCTATCTTAAATTAAAGATTGTTTATGAAATTGAGATCTTTTCTTAGGCTTACTTAAGCGAATCTATCTTGTATTTATAATGTTTAAAG
>NW_021549264.1:0-638 GCF_001605985.2 Dendrobium catenatum
AAAGAAAGATTGATGCAGGTGAACCATGAAAGGAGACGAATATAACACTAAAAGTGGAAGAGTCTGAGAGTGAACACTCACAATCCGAGGATGAAGATGATATTGCATTGATGACTAGACAATTC
This sequence comes from Dendrobium catenatum, assembly GCF_001605985.2. Taxonomy (NCBI): domain Eukaryota; kingdom Viridiplantae; phylum Streptophyta; class Magnoliopsida; order Asparagales; family Orchidaceae; genus Dendrobium; species Dendrobium catenatum. The sequence continues at coordinate 126 of NW_021549264.1, forward strand.
AGAAGCTTTCTGAAGAGGAAGTAGAAGAGACGCCAATAATGGATTAGAGGTAAATTTAATAGAAATGGCAATGTTTCTAATGAAGTGATTTGTTATGAATGCAGGAAACCAGGACATATCAAGACTGATTGCCCAAAACATAAAGCCACTCCTGGCAAAGAGAAGGTAGAGGAGAAACCAACTATAAAGAAGGGAAAAAGGAAGTTTCAAAGAGCTTTTTGGGCGGACTCAGCTTCAGATTCATCAGAGATTGAAAAGGAGGAAGAAGTCACCAATCTTTGATTGATGGCAGATAGTCTTGATCAATCAGATCAAGAAGAGGGTCTCTCTCACACAAGACCTCGTGGGAGCGTATGGTACCTGGACAGCGGATGTTCAAAGCATATGACTGGAGATACTACTCAATTCATAACGCTGGAATCCAGCAGTGGAGGCAAGGTTACACTTGGAGATAATACCATAAAGAAGGTGGTTGTATCAGGTATGATTGGAAACTTGAAAAACTTTTTTATA
>NW_021549265.1:0-1827 GCF_001605985.2 Dendrobium catenatum
AAATTTTACTTTAATTAAAATAATAATATTATTATTATTATTAAAATTATTTTAAAAAAATTAATTAATATAATACTATCAAATTTATAAGAGAAATTTTTTATCATTTATCTTCCAATATAATATTAATTATAGTAATAAAAATTGGAGTATAATCATGTAAATTATGCTGAACCTAGGCTCAAATAAAATTCATGCAATGAAAGCGTATTATTTCTTTCTCATATTTCTAAAAACAAAGAGCAAAAATCAGAAAATTCTAAATCTACTCTAGTAAATGCTAGCAAACCGTTAGTGTTAAATTCACAAAATGCTAAGTTGCTACTTCTAATTAAGTAGACAATAGCTATTAGAGCATGCACAATATCAAAATCAAACATTAAAAAAATAAAGAAAACATTATTATCACATAACTTTGCTATTAATTATTGCTACAGAACTTTGCATAAAAAAGAATATTATTGTTACATGTTAACTGCATTATATTTTTTAAAGTTTTGAATAAATGCAAGATAGCAAAGTTCAGATTAATTACTGCTACCGAGTTTTGCAATTCAGAAAAAATTTTCAGTTTGAAAGTTTTTTAAAGGGCTTTGCTAAGATTTTTTGTTCTTTCCATGAAATATATGTTTGCTAAGTTTGTTTATTCTTTCCACTTCAAGGACTTTGCTACATAACTTTGAATCTTGTATTTCTTCAAAACTTTAAAAACAATCTTTGCTACAGAAAAAATTTTCAATTTTGATTTTTGAAAGTTTTTGAAACTAATAATCTTCAGATTAAAGGAAAGTTTTTATTTTTAGATTCAGTTTCGATTTCATTTCTCATCGCTAAAAGTTTTTGAAACAAAAAATCTACATATTATAGAACTTTGCTTTCTTGTATTTCTTTGAAACTATTAAAAAAATTTCAAAATATTTTCAGAGAGTTTAAAACAGACCATCTAAAAAAAAAATTGGATTAGATAAAGGTTACCTTCAAATTGAAGCAAAGTTTGAAGGCTTTAATCTGACCGAAGGCTGCCAAGAATAGCAACCTCTTCAAACCACCGAGAAGAGTGAGAAGAAGAAGATGAAGGCTAAGACGCGGGCAAAGAAGAAGGTTGTGGCTGCCTGCGAAGTGCGAAGCCGAAGGTAAAGAGGAAGGGCGAAGACGAAGGCTGGAGTTGGTAGACGTGATTCGCGAACCATTCGTCTTTTCAAACTTCGGGAGTCGTGATGGACAGAGAGTCACGGGATTGAATAAATTAGGGCAAAAATTATTTTTGAGGGGGGTCAAATTTACAAAAATATTCCTCTAATGCATTAAATTTTTTTTTAGGGTGGGCATTTGCCCACCCTGAGATGAACTGGGATCCGCCCTTGCTTGGGCGAAGCAACCCATGACTACTGACAAGGATCCTTCTGTTAGGTTGGGTCGACTACCTCCTTTAACTAAGTAGACCAGAGACCACGATGGTCCGGGACGACGAAACCATGGGATCTTGATCGCGTCCATCATTCGTTCCCCCACCACCCGCTTTAAGTGCAAGATGGTGAAATTTCCTATTTTAAATATCAAATCTTCAAAATTTTCAACATCTCATACCCATGCTGCTACTATATGCCAAATAACACGTATCTCTACGTATCAGATTGACGACTTGCCTTAATTTAAAGTTCTCTCTCATTATCAGGAGGTGTAATTAACTATAGGGGCTTGCGTCTATAGGAAACCATAACTCAGATCAGAAAATCCTCGCAAAATGAGGGAGAAATCTCTGGGTAGTGTCTTATCTACAAATTCATATGCTTTCCCAAAATTTGCCTCGGAACTTAATCCGTTAAC
>NW_021549266.1:0-420 GCF_001605985.2 Dendrobium catenatum
TATGGGAGATGAAATGCAAATTTTAAATAGTAAATGCGAAAGAACATTGAAGGAGTTGTTCTTTTGGAGCAAAGAAAAGATGAAAGATTTCTTACTTCTTAAAGATGAGTTGAAAAAAGATATTCTGAAAATACAAGAAGAAGAGGCAGTAGAAGGTGGGTTAAGTGAAGAAAGGCTGCAAACATTGAGAAGAAAGGTGGGAGAACTTAATGTTCATCTTGCTAGATTAAATAAATGGTGGAGGCAAAGAGCCAAGGTAAAGTGGATAGAAGAAGGAGATTCAAATTTCAAATACTTTCATGCATTTGCAAATGCAAGGAGAAATAGCAATCGGATCAACAATGTTAAAGGAGCTAATGGGGTCTTGGTGGATAACCTGGAGGAGATTGAAGACATTTTTTTGAAATTCTTCAAAGCAAA
>NW_021549267.1:0-353 GCF_001605985.2 Dendrobium catenatum
TTAGGATATAATTATCCATTAATCACCTTCCCCCAAATATTCCATTCAATTATACTTAATCTATGCTCAAAATTCCAAAGATGAATGTCTCCAATCATCCATTAAAGATTTAATATATATATTTTCAAAATATATTTCAAAATAAACATTCATATAGTAATATATATTAACCCATATACCTAAAATATATATATCCTTTAAAATAATATGATCAAAATAATCTCCCCTCTTTTTAATCCATAAGTTTTCTAATTATCCTAAGAATAAATTTTAATCTTAAAAATATTTGATATAACATCTAATATAATGCTAAATGAATAATACTCTATTTAAGTAATTTGATTTAATCATAA
>NW_021549268.1:0-223 GCF_001605985.2 Dendrobium catenatum
GATAATTAGGGTGAAGACCCCCAACACGCTCAGAGGGGTTAATAATGGTGTTAAAATCTCCACCAACCAACCAAGGTAACGTACAAATATTATGAAAATTAGCAATTTGATCCCACAAGTTTCTCCTAGACGAACGAGAAGTAGCAGCATACACAAAAGAAGCAACACATTGAAAATTGAAAGATTCAATATTACAATGAAGCACTTGAGTATAATCACCAAT
>NW_021549269.1:0-346 GCF_001605985.2 Dendrobium catenatum
TAATATTAACTTTTATGTAGTCTAAATAAATAGACATAAATTTAAAAGTTCTAGTTATAATAAGTTATAAATAACTTTTAAATTTAGAAAGACTAGATTTTCTAATGTTATTAATCTAAAATTGCAATTTAATTTAAGCACAATTAAGATTGAATAAGACTAATGAAATTTATAAAAATTAACCACATTCCAAAAACAAACCAAATTAAATCAACTACTATATGTATTGATATTAATGAAAAGATTACATGATCATTTCATAATATCAAAAACAACAACAGAAACAACAAACATAAGCAAAACATAACTTAAACAAATACTAAAATAAACACTAACATAACAAAAC
>NW_021549270.1:0-1162 GCF_001605985.2 Dendrobium catenatum
GGGGCTCGCGTTGATAGCGACATGTGAGGTCAGCGCGGTCGAAGATGGGATTGGAGAGTGGAGCCTGACCGGTCGATGGGACTGACGTCTGATGCGATGGCTGTGAGAGTGTGACTCGACTAGTCGACTAGACGTGACCAGACGAGGTCACAGACTCGGAACTTGCACGAAATGCAACCGTCACTTTCCCAAGTCATCCCGGGTTGATTTCAGGTTTTTTGGGTCAACAAAAACTGGTTTTGCAAACGGGTTAAAAATATTTCTTAGCTGCTAAGAAAGAAGAAATAAGGAGAAGCTGGTGAAGATGACGACTGGTTTGGAGGAGTAGTCGATGAAGATGATGACTAGTTTGGAGGAGAAAATTTCATGAAGATGAAGACTGGTTTGGAGGTGGAGGAGCTGATGAAGATTTGTTTGGAGGAGAAGCCCATGAAGATGAAGACTAAGTTTGGATAAAAAGTCGATGAAGAAACGAGGAATAATAATTTTGAAGTATTATTTATATATTGATAGGTTTTTTCTGTATAATTAGGCAGAAGATGAAGATGCTTTGTTGTATTGATGTGTTTTTTTCATTGCAAATAACTATTGAAAAAAGAAGAAAAAAAAGTTCATTTTATGCGTTCATTTATGTGATGTTTTGTTTATTTTGAACTCACAATACTAATGCTCAGTACCGCTTGGAACCACTCGGTACCAATGCTCAATACTGCTCGGTACTGCTCAGTATCGCTCGGTACTACTCGGCACCACTCGGTACCAATGCTAAGTACCAATGCTCATACTGCTTGGTATCGCTCGGTACCAATGCTCGGTACTAATGCTCATGCTGCTTGGTATCACTCGGTACAGCTCAGTACCGCTCGGTACCAATGCTCATACTGCTTGGTATCACTTGGTACCGCTCAGTACTGTTCGGTACCAATGCTCGATACAGCTAGATACCGCTTAGTACCAATGCTCAGTACCACTCGGTACTACTCGGTATTTCTTAATCATATTTCTTACAACTGAATCAATAAGATTTTTTCTTACATCTAAATCAATATGATGATAAGCAGCGGTACTGAACATAATTTTTTCCTTAATATCAATTCAATATTTATACTGATAAACTCTAAATGCCAATGCTCGATACCGATATGTACAAATGCTCGGTATC
>NW_021549271.1:0-243 GCF_001605985.2 Dendrobium catenatum
ATCGTCCTGGACGATTTTACTTAAACGATCTGAAATGATCTGAAACGATCCTATTTGAATTTGTGTATGAAATGTCTTCGTACAGCTGATCGTCCTGTACGAACTAGGTTCGTCCAGTACGAACGGTTATTGCAAGGTCGGTTCTAGAAACTGCTGAAAACTGTTCTAAGTCGGTGTATCGTTTGGACGCAATTTTTACAGAGGACCGATCATCCTGGACGATAATTTATTTCGTCTGGACAA
>NW_021549272.1:0-281 GCF_001605985.2 Dendrobium catenatum
TTTAGAAATACTCACAGTCACCGGGGGCTACGACCCGGTGGTTCCGCCCGTAGCACCTCTACCCGGTTAGATAGAGGCGACTGACGTCATTAACTCCTTGTCCTTTTGTTCCCTCGATCGGTACCGTTCCTCGTAGTTCATGCAAATATAGAGAAGAAAACAAGGAAAAGCAGGGAAAACATGGTTTAGAAAGCATATTTAATAATTAAAAATGAAATAATTGAAATTTACTGAAAATAAAGATGTACCTTTCTTCGGGCTTGAACATCGGTTCTGTTGAA
>NW_021549273.1:0-272 GCF_001605985.2 Dendrobium catenatum
TAATAAAGCAATATAATTAATTTTTATCAACCCATGGACAAACTTAATAACCATCTTAAAACCTTTGGTTGCTCTTCAGATGAACCAAAGTTAATTTGCGGATTAAAGATGTATTATGCATGAGATTGAACCAAAAATTGCAAGCTCAAATCATCATAAATAACTTAAGCAACCATTTTTTTGGGCCTAGTTCAACTGCACAAGACCCAAGAGAGCATTTTGGATGACCCAAAATTCAAGCAGAAGAGGCCCATGCATTTTAAATGGGCTTT
>NW_021549274.1:0-288 GCF_001605985.2 Dendrobium catenatum
TCCCTCTCTAGTCTTATCAATAAGAAGAATATCATCAGCAAAAAACATACACCAGGGTACACCCCTTGCAAATGTCTAATAAGAACATCCATGACTAAAACAAAAAAATATGGGCTTAAGGATGATCCTTGATGTAATCCAACTGAAATAGGAAAAAATTTGATCAAACCACCTTGTGTTTGAACACAAGTAACATCTCCTCCATACATATCCTTAACGACTTGAATATAAGTATTTTTAATCCCTTTCTTCTCTAGAACTCTCCATAGCACTTCTCTTGGAACTTTA
>NW_021549275.1:0-650 GCF_001605985.2 Dendrobium catenatum
TCAAAGTTCATTACATGTTTATAGTCCCATAGTGCTTTCCTCAACAAGCTTTAATGGTCATGAATCCTCTTCTGCTCGCACGTAGTCTGCACTGTCGAAGTCTGTCCCAAGCAAACTCTCATCATGAACTTCTTTTATCCTTCACATGTCGTCGTCTTGTGACACCTTTCCTAGGAAGCTTCATCCATGACCCCTCTTCTCTTCACACACAAAAACTTTATCGAAGCTTAGCAAAATAGAACTTGCTGCAAATTTCTGTTCTTCTTAATAGCCAATGAATACCTTCACACAAACAGTTAAATCGTGATTCAATTTAATATTTGAATAAATTTTCATATAAAGTATCCAATTGAAACTATTTCAAATAAAATTTCTTTGTGCTGAAATTTAATAGGTAATACCATAATACATTGATAGGGGTAAATATTGTCTAAAATAAAAAATTGATCATATTCATCAAATAAAGCAAGTTTTGATATGTAGTCGATTAAGTACATTATGAGCAATAAAGGGGTTGTTTGAATACATGATTTGAGGAGAATTTAAGTAATATTTAGCTTAAATCATGCTAAATAGTAAAAATGATAACTTTAAATCACATTTCTTCTATGTTTTACTGTAAATATCACATTTACTAAATCGAAGACTTT
>NW_021549276.1:0-309 GCF_001605985.2 Dendrobium catenatum
AGGATGTCAGATGAGTAGAGAATGAGTGTATTGATTACTACTTTTAAAAATAAAGGCGACGCATAAGACTATGCGAATTATAGAGGAATTATGCTAATGTGCACTACATTAAAACTATGGGGCAGAGTTATTGAGCATAGGTTACAATGTGTACTAATGTTTCTCAAAATCACTTTGAAATCATGCTAGGTAGGTCAACTATGGAAGCTATACATTTATTGAGAGATTTGATGGAGAAGTATAGAAAGAATAAGGATGATCTACATATGATAGTTATTAATTTAGAGAAAGCATATGATAAAGTTATAA
>NW_021549277.1:0-424 GCF_001605985.2 Dendrobium catenatum
GCTAAACTTAGGATACTAGATTCCTAAGTTCTGAGTTTCTAAAAAATATCTTAAAATCCTTTTCACTGCTGTCAAATGTGATTCTTTTGAATCTAATTGAAATCTAACACACAAACAGACACAAAACATAATATCAGGGCGGCTAGCTGTCAAGTAAAGCAATGATCCAATTATCCCTCTAAATTTCTTTTGATCAGCAGATTTTCCCTTAGGGTCCTTATTTAACTGAACTGAGAAACTCATTGGTGTACTAACAGGTTTAGCATTATCCATTTCATAAATTTTGAGGATGTCCTTAACATACTTTGACTGACTAAGAAATGTACCTTCCTCAATTTGCTTAATGCTTAATCCTAGAAAGTAATTCAAATCTCCCATTAACTCATTTCAAATTCACTACTCATTATTTTAAAAAATTCATCAC
>NW_021549278.1:0-2924 GCF_001605985.2 Dendrobium catenatum
TCTCTGTTTTCAATTTGAATTCAAGTCCCCCTCCATCGAGCTTGAATTCATGTTTAATTCATTTAATGTTCAAGTCTTGTGTAGTTCAACAATGGTCTGAATCCTTATTCACCTCATTATAAGTTCAAATCAAATGCAAATTCAAGTCTCCTTCAGTCCCAAGTATTGTTCAAGTCTAAGTTTTGTCCACTTAATTCAAGTTATGAGTATCATGTCATATTCAAGTCCAAATTCAAGTAGTCTCGTTCAGTTCAAGCACTTTTTTTATCAAGTTTGATTTAAGTCTTCCCTTCATTAGATCATATTAGGCCCCTTATTTGTTTAATTATGTTTATTTATCCAACTTGAATTCAAATTCACAAGTCCTCTGTATGCGTGCAATCAAATTCAAAGGTTCACAAGTTTGAGTCCAAGTTCTGGTTTTACTTGAGTCCAAATCAAGTCCACAAGTCTGATGTCAACTTGTCGAAGTCCTTGTTCAAATTTAATTGAAGTTCAAGCCCTTTTGTGGTTCATTTAAATTCTAGTTTAGGTTCAGTTTAAGTTCAATATGATTTGGTCCAAGCTTAAGCTTCAGCTTAAGTCCACAGTGCAAGTTCAAGTCATGCCCACTTTATGTATAAATCATATTCAAGTTTGATTCCAAGTCCTTGTTCTTTTGAGTTCAAATCAGGTCCAAGTCAAGTCTCACATTCACCCAAAATTTCGGCAGCCTCCCGACGTCTTCTTTGTTTAGAAGAAACTATGAGAAACTGGTCCTTCCCACTAAATGCGTGTATGGTAGGTATCCTCGGACGAGTACACCGTGGACGTAATTTTTATTCCCACCACGCGCAATAAAGGCGTGTATGAGATCTTTGATGGTACCTATTTTAAAAGGCAGTTTACTTTCCCCCAACCCAGGGGTACTTATGAGTGACCCCGCGTAACCGTAGGCGTCGCAACGGGGTCCCATTCAACTACATGTAATAAAGACATGTATAGACAATTTTCCGGTGCGCTGCTAATGACGAAATGGAGCTTTAGGTGATTACCTACCTCGTCATAGGCTTCGCACCGAGGTCCCATCCCATCACGCGCAATAAAGGCGCGTATGAGCGATTTTTCGATGCGCCACGAATAATAAGGGCGATAATCTAAGTTTTGGAGAGTTTATACGCGGGGTTTTTGGCACATGGATCGAGGCAAGGGAGTATTTACATATTGAAAATCAATTACAATAAAGAATAATTAGTTATAATTAATAAAAATTAATTATAATTAATTGTAATTAATGATTATAGATTAACATTATTAATTATGGTTAATAAAAATTAATTATAATTAACTAGAATAATTATAATTAGTAATAATTAAATATATTAATATGATTAAATCTTATTAATTATAAGAAATAAAAAAAATTAACTAATAAATTAACATTAAATTAGTTTTATAACTAAAAAATAAAACATGATAATAAGAATAATACTAATACAAATATAATAGATAATAAATCTCACAATCTCTATATTTGGCATGCGGGATCAAACGACAGAGAAGGCTATTATTGTTCAAGTTCGGCACTGTGAAGAGGGAATCGGGAAGTTGGGGGCTTCGTGTGCAGGCTACGAGATAAGAGAATTGGGACGGGTCGGCCCCTGTTGGTCTTTGTGAGCTCGACTGCTTGGGGAGGAGAGTCTCCGCTTTGAGTTCGGAGTAGACGACGAGAGAAGTCACAGGGCTTGATTTGGTTTGGGGGAGGAAGAGGTTAGGGGCAAAGCCTTCTCTCTCTCTCTCTCTCTCTCTCTGTATGGATCAAATGAAGGTGGAAGTCGGGCAAGGCATCGGGATGGAGGAAGTAGCGAGCGGGGGACGTGATGGCTTCAAGCGTGAATGAGAGCATCACTCTCATTTTAAAGGCCCGAAGATGGTGAGGATCGAGGCCAGTGCAGGAATAGCAGAGAAGCGACGGTTTCAGCGCCTTTTTCAACAGGATTTGAGCAGAATTTCGGGGATTCAATACAACAAGTACGATGTATGCAATTGAGTTGGGTTTTATAATTTTAATCGATATTTTTGTTGGATTTAAGCCTTTTATTTAAAGGTCAACAACCGAACAAACACATTCATTTTTGAACTATTTGTACAATACAATATGAATTCGTATAGATGACTAACACTGTACTAAACTGAGTTCGTCCAAGCTCGTACCGAATGAAGCCTAGATTTTTTGAACTATTCATACCAGATGATCCACGATCGTATAGTACGATCGTATGATGGTTCTCTTAAAAAATCCAATTTTTGGACAATTTTTCACATGTTTTCTATATAAAGGGTCCTAAAACTATCTCAACTATCCTTTACTTTGAATTTCTCTAGAGAGGGACCATTGAGAGTGTGTTTGGGAGAGATTTTGTGAGTGAAGAGTGAGATCTATTAAAGGGGAGTTATGAGGAATTCACAAGGTTTCCCAAAGTAAGAATCTCTTTCTTCTTCAAATATCTACCCAGCTTCTTTAGAGGCTCTTGAGAGAATATCTTTAAGATTGGACCAAGATTCTTTGCCTTCACAAGGAGGATGAAAAAGGACGTGATGGTACTACCATTAGGTGGAAAAGAGTTTGTAAGGCTTTTTCCGCCTTACTGTGAGGGCAAAAGGAGTCATTATTGTTTAGTGAAGTACATGGAGAAGGATTCTACATAAATTGTATGTAGGTCAAGTTGGATCGAATCACCATAAATTTTGGTGTTTTTATGTTGTCTTTAATTTTTCCCAGCATTTTTAATTTTCTGTATTTAAAATCTGGTGGTTAAAAAATCCTCTGTAATAATCATTTATACAAACAACTACATATTTCAGGATTAGTGATTTTATTTTCTAAAAAGATCTACAAAGATTTTAAAAAATTAAAAAAAAAAAATTAATTACTAATTCATTCC
>NW_021549279.1:0-452 GCF_001605985.2 Dendrobium catenatum
TATGGGCCTTCCTTTGGACCCATTTCTGACGAGTTTTATTAACAGGGGCGGATCTCCTGGAGACTGCTCCGGATGTCACACCCGAACTAATCCTTTCTTCAAAGATATATTCTTTTCGAGGCTTCGGCCTCCAAACTTGATTGCCTTTTCGCTGGGCCCTATCGACGGCGGATTATCGGACACGGGGTCCAAGTGTCACGCCCCGATGTGCTTCCTGCGGAGCTTATCGTCGATAACCTCTTTTTTCTGTTATCGTAGCAGATGATAACCTCTCTCTAGGAGGGGTTCTTCGGGCCTCAACAATCAGTGGCCTCTGAAACTTCTTTTTCATTAAGCCCTTCTCCTTGACTGTCTTTAATACACGGTGTACCCGGGCAGATAGACGTTCGGGCTCTCTTATCTTCTGAGGGGTTACAGCTTCAGGTCGACGCTCCCAGAAAGATTGTTTGAGC
>NW_021549280.1:0-335 GCF_001605985.2 Dendrobium catenatum
CTACGATAAGAGGACATTTTTGAGTTGGTTCAAGCTCCTCCATCAATCTCTCGGTAGGCTAAGATATGCATCCAAAGATCCTAGACCAAGTCTCCTCCTTGGAAGGTTCTAAGTTGCTTTATCTTATCACAAGCTTTAACCAATCAGGCTTTGGACGATTCTGAGTTTTATTGAGCCTTAAAGACAAAGCTGTACAAGGCCTCGAGCTCTTAAAATTGGAGTCCGGCACTCTGCTCAGTCGTGATTTGATTTTAAACGTCAATTTCCAGCATTACAAAATATTCCTCTAATTGGGTTCATCGTGGACCCAGCATAGAGTGTAATTTTGTTGAAAA
>NW_021549281.1:0-472 GCF_001605985.2 Dendrobium catenatum
TCCAGTTTTGCTCACACCCAGAAGAAGAACAAGTGAGGCCCAACACTCTTACAGCAAAACTGTAACTCAGGGGTGGAATCACCAAATTGTATCCACCATTCAACTGTTTTCCAGAATAAAAAAGATAATCAGAATTCAGAACTGAATAAAGTATCTTGCATTTACCAAAATAATTATACCTGGAGATCGTTTGACAATGGTTGATTTTCTGCATCGATACACCTATTTATGAAGGCGTGTTGTATCCGATACACCGATACGCCTCTGATACTCCATTGATACGTGTCAGATACGCCAAAGCCGTATCCAATTAAAATACTATTTAATTTCAAAGGACACGCGTATCTGATACGCGTGTCTGTTGAAAAACAAAAAGAAATTCGAAAAAAAAGACGTGTCGTATTTGCTTTTGCGGTTGCGAGCAAGATTCTCTCCTTTCCGAGATGGATTTGAGTCTCTTGATGATATGAAA
>NW_021549282.1:0-1902 GCF_001605985.2 Dendrobium catenatum
CATGATGTTAAATTGGCTGATCATGTTTCTGTGGAACTGGTTGCTGTGAATCTGGATCTCGGTGATTTTCCTCTTTCTGTTTGTGGGGGATGGCCGATACCTGTAGATAAAATTTTTGGGTCTGTGGATCCTTTGGCTGCTTTAAATTCGTCAGATACCTTACCCCTTTTGAATGTGTATAATTTGGATAATGCTGTGAATGTTGTGTCTGATGGTCACGCTGGTAATGGCGCTGTGTTATCCCCCGATGCTCCTCCCTTTATCCCTACGGGCACTGAGTCCATTTCTCCTCTAATTTTAAATTGTGTTAAATCTGTTGAGGCTGTTGTTTTACCTGATTTGGGGGTTTCTGTTTCACCTGTTATTGAGGTTGGGGCTGGCTCTATTGAACCGGCTGCTATATTACCTGAAGTTGATGCTTCCCTCTTACCGGTTGTGAATGTGGTTACAAATCCTGAGCGTATGTTGGTGGAGCAATTGAATAGTGACTTGGTGTGTTCCAATAATGTTGTTGATGTCCCTGTTCAAGTGGTGGACACGCTCAGTTTTGTGAATTGCTTTGGCGTTAACTCTGGCTTTGATGTTAGTAATCATGTAGATTGGTTGCACGGATCATCTGAATTTGATTCGGAATCCGATCATTCGAATAGTGGCTTTATTTCGACGGAATTTTACGGGGGCTCTGATCCTGGGAATGACTTTACTTTGGTATGTGAGAGACCAATTCGTTCGATTACCTCTCGGAGGAGAGCTCGTGGAAGGGGTCGTAGAAGGCGTTGATTTCTTTTGCTATTTGTCTGTTAAATTTCGATCTTTCGATTTCTGTTGTTTTTTCGATCAGGGCAATGATGAGGCTGGGGCTCGTGTCCTCGTCGTTTTGCTGGTGGCAACCTTTGGTGACTTTGGTAGTGATGGTTGGTTTCGGTGCGCTTTTTTCACCTCATTGGATGGTCCGTGCGAGACGTCAGAGATGCTGGAAGTCTCGGCCGCCTACTGAGCCCATTTTTCATTAAATTTTCATTGTATTGCTCCTTTGTTTTTCCTTTTTGCCATTTGATGTTGTAACGGTGCTTCTTTTATTTTATTAATATACAGTTTGTTTCAAAAAAAAAAGGTTAAGGAATAAATATGTGTATCTTAAATTTTAAAATCATAGTAACATGAAATGGGAAGTAGTGTTCTAGTTAAATCATTACATAAAAATAAATACATTTGTAAGAGAATATAAGCAAAAATAATATTTAAAATATTCAATTACGTATTCCACAAAAATGAATGTAAAATAAATATGAAAAGAGTTCTAAAAGAAAAAAAAAAGAAGATTACATTCAAAAATTTGTATAAGTAAATAGTTTAAATTTACACAACAATGTTATATTTAAATTTTGAAAGGATAAGATAGGAGAACTATTACAAATGATGTTGAAGTAATGAAATTTAAATTTTAACTACAAACACATATAATCTTTAAGCAACATGATTAATTTAAAAATTAAATAGTCAAAGATTATATTCATAACATGTAAATTCAAAATAAGTTTTGGGAAAGGTAACTAGTTAGGATAATTCTAAACTATGATTATAACTTTGTTCATTTAAACCAATTTTGCACTGTGATATATTATCCTTTATTTTATTACTCTTAAATTACTAAGTTCTACTTTGGTTATTAAATTAATAATAAGTACATATATTTATTTACCTGCGGACAAGCAAGAGTTTATGCTAAGGAGAATTTGATAAGTATAAATTATGTACTATTTATTAAGTTTGAATTTTAGTGAAAATATTTTATTTTATTTTTAAAAAAATTAAATTAAGTAATGGTGAAAAATTCAAACTAATAGTTTGTGTTATATTACTTGATTAAATAGTGTCACCTATCCCATTTCAGCACCATCT
>NW_021549283.1:0-674 GCF_001605985.2 Dendrobium catenatum
AAGGCTTGATGTTGTTGTTGTTGTTGTTGTAGTGATTGAGAGGATGTATGAAGATTAACCTAATAAAGGGTGTTAGTAGATTCATAATGGATGGAAAGCTAAATCTAAGATAAGTTAGAACACTTGAAGTTATTGAGAGGATTTGAAAGTTTGCCTACATGTTATTGTTTTTAGAGCATATGTTTGATATTCATAATGTATTCCACATGTCATCATTGGGGAAATAATTTGCTCATTTTGGAAATTGAGTATCTACACAAGATGTTGAAATACAACAATACATAGGTTATAGAGATGAACCGGAAAAGATCCTAGCATTCCATATTAGAAAGCTAAAGAATACATAGATTCCAATAATCAAAATATAGTGGATGCACGAGACTGAATGAGAAGCTACATAGGAGAAATAATCTGAGATGAGATAGTCGTACCATGAATTATTTGACTAATCTCAGTTTTAAAATGTTGAAAATGATACTTTTCTTAACAGGGGAGTAATATGATATCCATTGAAATAGTATTTAGTTTCACCCATTCTAACCTAGTAAGCATTATATGTTAGAATTCTTTACATAATCATTTTGCACAAGTTTTGGAGGGTTTGTGTGCATGAATAAAAAAACTTAAAATTTTTCCCTTTAGTGGTGTTTTTTTTTTCTTTTTTTTTTTTTTTG
>NW_021549284.1:0-213 GCF_001605985.2 Dendrobium catenatum
CAATTTTCTTGCATAAAAATTTTCATTTTTGTACAAAAAAATTACTTTAAGAAGCAGTAAGAAAATCATCCCAGATGAAGTCTAAGTATATAAACTCCTTCATAAAATTTCTTAAAATAAAAATAGTAATATTCCATTCGTCACCTATTAAGATTGAAATTTTTTTATATATTGAATTTTTATTAAAATAAGAAAAATTAATTCTTAAATTAA
>NW_021549285.1:0-468 GCF_001605985.2 Dendrobium catenatum
GTAGTGGCTTGATGTTTTGATCTTCTATTTTATATTCTTCTCATAAAGGATGATCAAAAGTAGGGGTAAAGCTGCATCACGTCATAGAAAGGATCCAGCATGAAAACATAGCACCCAGGTGAATGAAGGAGGCAGTGATAAAACATATGTGAAGAGGACATCGTCCAGAGATTCAGACATGTGTACCGGCGACGGAATCGTAGATCGACGGCTACGATTCAGCGTCTCTACTTTTGATGGATTTCTTTATGTTTTATTTAGTTTTGTTGTTTTCCAAACATACCCCCATGGGGAAGTGTTTTATTGTTGTAGCCCAGAGGGCAATTATGTACTTTTCTGTATCATGTTTGGAGACCTATATATAATGGTCTCATGTGTTGTGAAAGCATGATGAACAATTAATGGAAATTTTCCTTTGTGCCTTCTTCTTCTTGTGAGAGAACTAGAGAGAAGGGAGAGAGAGCTCGA
>NW_021549286.1:0-657 GCF_001605985.2 Dendrobium catenatum
GCCCCCTCAAAAAAAAAAACGTATACCTGTGCACGGAACGGGCATTTTAGGCGGTGCAACTTTCACTGACATTAATAGTTTGGTTGTTCGCTTGTTCGGCTTCACCGTAGAGGAGGGCTCGTCTATCTAGTAAACCTTTCTTCTGCTCTGTTCCGATCTCCACTAACCTGACTCTCGGAAACCAGACTATACGGTAACTATTTCTTCTACTTTCTTTTGATCCATGATTGATTGATTTCTTTGAGCATTTTTTTTTCCTGAGTTTGGAGTGGATTTTCTATTTCTTTGGGTAGGAACTAGGAAGGCGATCTGATTAGAACGGTTTTAGTGCCTCTCTTTGGCTTTGAGACAAGTCGGGATTGGCATGATTAGCTTTTAGATGAGAGCTACTTAGCTTCTTCCATCTTCGATCAGCTTCTTCCATCTTGGCGCCTGAACTCTAAAGGTAAGTATTTATTTTAGTTTTCTTATTTTTCTTTATTAGATTAGTTTTGCCTTTTATTTTAGAATTAGTTTTACTTTTCTTAGTTTTTTAAATTAGATTTTGTTCATTGTTTATAGTTTTCTATTTTTCTATTTAGGATAAAAAAATTATAGTTTGTAGCATGATTAATTTTGAGTTTTTTTTTTTTGTTTTTTAAATTATATTTCATTCAT
>NW_021549287.1:0-441 GCF_001605985.2 Dendrobium catenatum
TACTCTACCAAGTGCAGATCAAGTAAATTCAGTAATAGAGTTGCTCTGGGAAGCACCTTACAATACAATCCAGAATCCGGGGAGTAACTCGCTCGTACCACTCCAACTGATCTCTCCTTCCTCAAGTTGAAGCAGAGATAAGAAATCAATGCAAGACTTCAAATACTCAATAAACTGATCCAGAAATGGCCTCTGAAAATGGCCTCTGAAATGAGATGAAGTGAAACTCCCGAAATTTCTTTTTCGCTTCCTCCCCGCCGAACCTTTCCTTCTTTTGCCGCCTAGTTGCAGACTTCTATTAATCTGCAAGTATAAGATGAAGAAAGATGTATTCCGCTTTTCACGCTCGTAGCGCTCTGTTTTTCCGTGCGAGTTTTGGTAGGACTGCCATCACGTATGCGTGAGCGTGGCCATTTAATAGGGCTCCAAGTCGTAGGGTCG
>NW_021549288.1:0-284 GCF_001605985.2 Dendrobium catenatum
GGCAACAAGTAGAATTTAGTGGGATTTAGTAATTCCTGTAAATCCGTATTTAGTAAATCTTGAGGTCGTTACATCATGAAAATTATTTAGTATGAAAAATATTAAATCCATTTAAATCCTAAGAAGCTGTTTTGTAGCATATTTCAAGATTTATGATAGTTAGAGATTTAAATGTGAAGAAGAAGTGCTAAATTGCATCAATAAGATAGTTATAAATTCAAGAAAAGTGCATACAACATAATAAATCCAAGTTGAATACTAATTATTATGGTTTTTATTTAACT
>NW_021549289.1:0-219 GCF_001605985.2 Dendrobium catenatum
TCAACCCTATAACCTATAAAGTTTTAATCTAAATATGCAATTATTTCAAATGAAGAGCTAAACTTAGGATATCAAATTCATAAGTTTTGAGTTCCCAAGAGATATCTCAAAATCCTTTTCACTGCTGTCAAATGTGATTCTTTTATATCCGATTGAAATCTAGCACATAAATAAACACTAAACATAATATCAGATCTGCTAGCTGTCAAGTAAAGTAAA
>NW_021549290.1:0-484 GCF_001605985.2 Dendrobium catenatum
TGCATTACTCTCGCCATTAGGGAACACCGGTCCTCTATTACCTGTAAACACCTTGTCTTTCCCCTGGACATTCCCCAAGCTTCCAGCAATGCTACTGGAAGCAGCATTTCCACAATCCCCATGAGTGCCTTTCCACAGGATACCATTATCACAAGAACCAGTATCAGGACCATTGCTGCCAATTTTCACATCAGTTAAGCCCAACTACATAACCACATTCCTTCCATCTCCATCACCATTATTCATCTCAATTAAGGTAGAGCTTACCTCCATCAAACATTCCGGTCCGCTCATTAGAACCTGACAGAAATCAGGACGATCTGGAACTTCCATCATCGGATCCTCCACACCGATCATCAGATCTAGTTCAACGCCCATACAATCTGGAACATACCCCTTCGATCTAACCTGACCAGGCATTGCAGCATCTACATCAAATGTTTCCTCCATCTCATCACTATCATTCATAGCAGCTTGGATTTCT
>NW_021549291.1:0-391 GCF_001605985.2 Dendrobium catenatum
AGGGGTAGGTATCCTTTGTACTCAGCCATATCGAATATTTCTTCAGAATCCAGGCGGGCAATAATTTCTGTAAGTTTTGGATTAGGATCTGGTTGAGACTTTGTATCCGGTTCATCTTCCATTTCTAGATCCCGGTCAATTCTCTCCTCTTCGATTATCCCAGAACTGGTTGTCAGAAGAGTGGCATCCTCTACGGGGAGAGGGACATATACCTCGGGGGGAGAAGCATAAGCTTGTAAAGTGATAGCTCCTACATCTGGCAAGGTAAGGTCCTCAAACACGTGACTAAGGAGCCTAGGAATGACACTCGGACCTTGGGGATCATCAACTGGGGCAACAGGGGTGGTGGTTATTGAATCTTGAACTAAACTGGCTGTGGTAGGAGTGTCAG
>NW_021549292.1:0-218 GCF_001605985.2 Dendrobium catenatum
TAGTCACTCATTTATTTCTGAGTTTTACTTTAATTTACTATACTTGCCTTCCGTATTATTGCCTTTTACGTTGTATGTTATCTTGCCAACAGGAGATCGAATGGTAGCCAGTAGGGTATGTTTCTGATATAGAATGGGTATGGGAAGGGGCAGGGCCGGCGGCATGGCTGGGTGCAAGTAGAGCTTGGGGTGGGGATTTAGAGCTTGCCTTATTAAGA
>NW_021549293.1:0-303 GCF_001605985.2 Dendrobium catenatum
TTAATGGATATTGAGTAAAAGAGAGAGAAAGTGAGATTTCTAAAGAAAAAAAGTTAGATATGGTTTCTTTGGGTCATTTTAAGCTAATGGCATAATTCCTAAAGTTGCTCAGATTGAGGTAGGTTGCATTTTACTTATTTGAGTTTTAAAAAATATTGAAAATTTTAAAGTTTTATATTTAATTTAGATTTTAATAATCTAAAAAAGAGGATAACTCTTTAAAGATTTCACTATGTACCTTTCAATATATTATAGAGGCAAAAGATTTTGAACATTTAGGTATTTTTCTAAAAATTTTAGAGA
>NW_021549294.1:0-2943 GCF_001605985.2 Dendrobium catenatum
GATCGTCCAGGACGATATGATCGTATCAATCATCCTTCATTACTCCCTTGATTTCCTGATCAATTAAGGTATAATTTGAGAATTTCGTCCAGGCCGATCAATGATCGTCCTGGTCGATAATTTAAAAATACAGTATACTTTAATTGTATATGGCGACAACTTCTTTCTGTTTTGAGCTTATCGTCCTAGCTGATACACGTATCGTCTAGGCCGATATGTTAATGTCGGCTGCCTTAATTAAGAATCTTTATTTAGACTTTCTATTTTAAGCCTGATCGTCCAGGACCATAAAAATATCGTCCTGGCCAATATGAGTAAAAATAGAAATTCTGAGTCTCTCAAGTGTGTGTGTGTAGGGTTACTTAGCATCAGTCTCTTTGATCATTACAAGTAGACTCAAAAATTGAAAAATAAAAGTACAGACTGACTCAACCCTAAACCTACGCAATCCTAAACTGGCTTCATCTGTTCGTCTGATCTTCGATTCCTAAAAAGTTAGAATAAACAAGTAGTCCAAGAGAATCAATAGTGTTTGTCAATCATCAAAACACAGGTCATGAAAATAGGTTTGTAACACTATCGATAATAAGTTGTACTTCTACTCAATAAATAAGATCATTGTAGGAGTAAATTATATCTCACATCAATGATGATTACAAAGATCCAGGGCATCCATGAAAAACACATCCATTTCTTAAGTGTTTCTACCTTATTTTAGAGAATCCTTGATGAGGATGATGACGAGTCCTTAAAAATCCTTTGATTTGTAATAAATTACTCAATGAAAATCTAGTGAGGATGATGAAGGTGTATATAATTTTATTTGAGAAAGAAAAGAACCTATTGTGAGCTTGACTGTTAAGTGTGGCAAGTGAGACCTACCAAAAGAGTGAATTAAAAGCTTGTTGCATATGAATGTAGTCGTATAGTGGTTAATATGCTTGTAGAAATTAGCAGACCCACTATCAGATTCCCTGACACAGACAGAATCTCGACGGATTTTGGCCCCTTATGTCTCTCGTTGCTCTTATAGAACCAGAACAGATCAGATACATAGAATTTTCGGAACAGAACTTATTTTCAAATTTCAGAGCTCATTTCAGATTTCCCTGACACTTACAGAATCTCAAAGGATCATGGCCCCTTATAGATCCCTTCTGATAGCATATAAACACTTCAATTTATTAAATATATCAATTCAGAAAAATCAGAATTCGTACGAAAAATCAGCGGCATGACGGCAGTATACGAAATTTACACAAAATTCACAGATTCAGAAATTTACCAAATTACTACATAATATCCACAACAACATTATAAGACTTTTATTGTACTGACATAATATTTTTCAACATCCTGATAATTTGCAATTCAATTAAAACGCCACATAATTCAAAATATCCGGTAAAACTCTTCCAGAAAATGCTCAAAACATGCACAATTATCATCTCAAAAACATAGCAAAAGTTACGCGGTAAAACCTTTGTCAGAAGAAAATAATATTAGAAATTCGCTAACGGAAAAAAAATTTGGAACAGAAAAGTCGTTAAAATCCACGTTTCTGAAAATTGAGAAAGGCGGAATGTGTCTTACCTCGAGTCGATTAACTTTCCCAACTACGGCGACGGACCGAAGTCGCCCAAAAATCCACTTTTCTTCCTCTTTCCACGGTTTTCTCTCTCCTGGACTTTCTCTCTCTTCAAAATCGGCACTATTTAGATATTTATTAAGCAGGATCGTCTCGGATGATGTCCCGATCGTCCCGGGATGATCTTCGCTGGATACAGATCGTCCAGACAAAAATAAATTCCAATTTCTTCATCCCTGTACGAAACTCTCAGGAAAATTTCGTCCCTGGACGAACCCATTTCGTACAAACGAACCAGCAGATTTCTTTACAACCTGTACCGATCGTCCCGGGACGATCCACTTCATCCCGGACGATCCTGGGAGGAAAAAAAGTGTTTACAATCTCCCCAACTTCAGAAAAATGTCGTCCTCGACATTGCCAAACCAAAACTCTGTCAAAACATATACTGATAGGATTGTCTCATGTCCGACTCTTTCTTCCAAGTCGCTTCTCTAGCTGTTCTGCGCTTCCACAGATCTTTAATCATAGGAATCTGTTTATTTCTTAACTTACGCACATCATAGGCCAAAATTTTCTCAGGTTCTTCTTTATACTGTAGATTCTCTTGAATCTCAATCTCGTCAGCAGACAGCTTCTTATCATAATCAGATATCCACTTTCTCAAAGAGGATATATGAAAAATATTATGCACATCAGACAGCTGATCTGATAATAACAATCTATAAGAAGACTTTCCAATCCTTTCAATAATCTCAAAAGGTTCGACATACCTTGGACTGAGCTTGCTCACTCTATCAAATCTGCTGACACATTTCATCGGACTGACTTTGACATACACAAAGTTGCCAATATGAAATTCCACAAATCTGTGCTTCTGATTGTAATACTTTTGTTGTCTATCTTATGCAGCTTTCAATCTTTCTTTAACCAGATTGATTTTCTTAACAGTTTCATCCATAAACGTCACACCCATTTCCTGTCTATCACCCACCTCTGTCAGAGTCAAAGGAGTTCTATACTTCCGGCCATACAAAGCTTCGTAAGGTGCCATACCAATACTGGACTGAAAACTGTTATTATAAGCAAATTCGATCAAAGGGATATGATCTTCCCAGGTTCCTCCAAAATCCAAAACACATAACCTTAGAAGATCTTCCAGTACCTGAATAGTCCTCTCAGACTGTCCGTCAGTCTGCGGATGAAAAGCAGTACTGAAATGCAACTTCGTACCCAAGCCTTGCTGAATACCCTTCCAAAGTCTAGAAGTAAACCGTCCATCTCGATCAGATACAATTACTTTAGGCACACCATGTAGTCTAACAATTTCCTTCACATATACCTGTGCCAACTTA
>NW_021549295.1:0-249 GCF_001605985.2 Dendrobium catenatum
GGGCTCATAAGGGCTTAACATCCTTAACCAACATTCATATTTTTTAAAATAAAAATACAAAAAATGTATTTGATTGGCTTCCATATTGTGAGATTTAAATTTTAATTTTAAGTTTTAAATTTGATAATTAAACTTTCAAAAATAATTTTTTTAAAAAGAAAGTTTTTAAGAAAAACACCAATTCAACCCCTTTTGGTGTGCCTTGGGCAGTTCAATAAGGTTTAACAACCTCCCTTAAACTTTCAGGAA
>NW_021549296.1:0-827 GCF_001605985.2 Dendrobium catenatum
GATTAAAGCATAATTTGTTAAGTATAAGTCAGCTATATAATAAGGGTTATAGTGTAAATTTTTTTCCTACTAGCTACATATTAAGCATAAATGACAAAGTTGTGTTGAATGGAAAAAGGGTAAACAATGTTTATATGCTAGATTTAAATTACATTCATACTCCTACTGCCATTTGTTTAAAAACTGTTTCTGATGAATCATGGCTTTGGCATTGGAGACTTTGTCATTCTAGCATGAAAAACCTTAGAAAGATTACCCAAAATAATTTAGTGAGAGGTATACCTAAACTAGAGTTTAATAAGGACCACCTTTGTGATGCATGTCAATTAGATAAGCAAGTGAAGTCCTCTTTTCAGTCCAATAAGGATCTTAGGACTAGTAAACCTTTGGAAATCTTAAACATGGATCTTTTTGGACCAGTTAGAACTGTAAGTCTAGGAGGGAAGGTATACGGATTTGTTATAGTGGATGATTACTCAAGATTCACTTGGGTTAGATTTCTATTTTGTAAGAGTGAATCATTTGAGAAATTTAGAAATTTTGACTTGGATTCAAAGGAAATTAGGGTGTGAAATTATTTTTATACAAAGTGATCATGGAGGATAATTTGAGAATGAGAGATTTGAAAATTTTTATAAAGAGAAAGGAATTGATCATAATTTTTCTGCATCTAGAACCCCTCAGCAAAATGGGGTAGTCCAAAGGAAAAATAGAACATTAATAGAAGCCGCCCAAGCAATATTGGCAGAATACTCACTTTCTAGATATTTTTGGGCTGAGGCGGTTAGCAATGCATGTTATGTTCTGAATAGGGTGAATGTGAGATC
>NW_021549297.1:0-242 GCF_001605985.2 Dendrobium catenatum
AATTAATTATTTAATTATTTTAGTTATAATTTATTATAATTAAATAACTTTAATTATAATTAAATATAATTAATGATTAATTTTAATTAAATAATTAGTTATCATTAATTGAAAATGCTTGACCTCTTACCTCGGTCTACGAGCCCTCTTGCCTCGATCCTCGAGCCGACACTGCCAGCCCGCCGGGATTTAAAGGTATAAAATTTTAACTTAAATCCCGTTCTCGACGTTTGCAGCGGACC
>NW_021549298.1:0-221 GCF_001605985.2 Dendrobium catenatum
GATGTTTAAACAGATCTGGTCATCAACACCAGTAATCTACAAACCAACAAGCCTCGTCACAGTTTCAGTCAAGAAACCAACACCACCTTCCAACAAATATAATAGGATATTACATCAGTAGACCAGATTCAATGTTTCTTTGATCTCATTGCCCTTTTTCCAACCCATTAATTTGATAATGACTGCTCTTGAGATTTTTTTAACCAGAGAATTGGAACATG
>NW_021549299.1:0-297 GCF_001605985.2 Dendrobium catenatum
TTGTTCAAAAGGATTTTCAAGTTCATCTAAGAGAATACTTAACAATAACAAATACAAAATGAAGATTCATAATGCCAAAGCCAAATAGTTTGGGATATGATGGATGATGATGATGATATGCCTCTCTAATTACTATGGTAAATGGAGACTAGATTAATAATGCACTCAATAAGGTGATGAATTGTAGTGTCTGTTGGTTCTTTTACATTTTTAATGCAATATTATAATAAGAATATATATTAATTATCTAGATTGGAGACATCTTCTCACCAAGAATTCTAAAATAATATATATATA
>NW_021549300.1:0-298 GCF_001605985.2 Dendrobium catenatum
ATTTAAGTCTACACTTCAGATGCAAGGAGATACATTATCCATCAATAGACAAGAAATAAGAGATGTTGTGGTATTTATATGGACTTATGACATGACTGAGTTGAGGGAGAATCTTTAAGACTAGTTAGTAATTATTAATATTGGGTGCTTGTCTTTGCCAATTTACATACATAATGACTTTATGTCCTAGTAAGATGATGTTTGTGTATGCATGCACGCGCTCTCTCATGAAATCTTCAACTTTGCTATCTCATCCCTCACATTTATTCGATTTATCCTCCATTGTACTTCTTGAGCT
>NW_021549301.1:0-216 GCF_001605985.2 Dendrobium catenatum
ATTTGGGGGGTTTAATTGAGCCATTAATGGGATTTCTCATAGGGGGCCGGCGGCATGGTTAGAGAGGGAGGGGATTGGGGGAGAGAGGAAGGGGGTTTCCAAGTGGGATTTGATGACTAGGAAAATCTGAAAATAAATCCACTCTCGTGCAAATTTTATTTTGGATTGATTTCAAAAACTTTCCAAAAATAGAATTTCTCGATTTGGAAAGTATTG
>NW_021549302.1:0-228 GCF_001605985.2 Dendrobium catenatum
TACTTTCAAATAAAGGTGGTCTAACAATCGAATATCCATCTAACAATTTATGGTTTCTAAAATTAGCCATATTCGTTTTTTAAAAAGTAGTCTAAACTTTTGATTTTGAAACAAAGCTCTGATACCACTTGTTGAGTCTAGTAATAGAGTAACCCTCAGGTGTGTTCCGGTTTCCAAAAGTAGCCATCTACGTTAAGCCTAAGTGAATGTCCCAAGGCTAACCAAGAG
>NW_021549303.1:0-309 GCF_001605985.2 Dendrobium catenatum
ATCATATTGTACGATACCCATCATATTGTATAATTGTAACAGATCTTTCCTAATTTAATCCTGTAATTAGGAAATCAAATCAGGATTAATTAATTATTAAGATCACACTATACAATGTCCTTAGTCATATTGTATGACCATATTTTCTCCCAGGATAATATTTAATCACCACTACTCATGCTAGATGAAAATTTTATTCAATTAAACTAATCATACTGTACGATCCTCAACTCATGCTAGATGACCAGTTCAAGAAATTAAACTAATCATATAGGACCACTGCTCATCATATAGTATTAACTAGATAAA
>NW_021549304.1:0-266 GCF_001605985.2 Dendrobium catenatum
TTGAGAGCTCTATAATCAACACAGAACCTCCAACTCCCATCCTTCTTCTTCACAAGCAGAACTGGACTAGAGAAGGGACTCACACTGGGCTGGATGATCCCTCCTTCTAGCATTTCTCCCACCAACTTCTCATTCTCATCTTTCTGCACCTGAGGGTATCTTTAAGGCCTCACACTGATAGGGGATACTCCCTCTTTCAAGATAATATGGTGCTCCTGCTCTCTGTCTAGTGGTAGTCCCACCGGAGGTTGGAACACATCCTCAAA
>NW_021549305.1:0-291 GCF_001605985.2 Dendrobium catenatum
TCATATTCGTGTAGATTAATATCTCATCCTTTTATAACTTTCTAAAGCTAACTATGTGACTCTTAACTTCTTTTGGAAGAATATAATAGATCTCCTCACACATTTTTCAACCTTCATTTAGTTTTATGAATGTTGGAGATTTAAAACATCTATTAGTCATTAATATTATAAAAATAACAAAAAAATTTCTTTCAGTTTAAATCTAAAAAATTACTTGTTTGGAAGTAAAATGACTCATGATTAACTTCTTTTGCAATTGACAATGTTATGAGAAAATCCTTACTATTTTGA
>NW_021549306.1:0-321 GCF_001605985.2 Dendrobium catenatum
CAACTTGATTTTTCCTCGAGATTCATGCCCGATCGAGATAATTTTTTAATGATGTATCAAATTTTAAAATGAATTTAACAACAAATAGAATCCCGATTAATTTTTAATCAAATTATAATATTTTTTTGTGAAAAAGTAAATAAGCGATAATATCCTTAGTGAAATTTAATAAAAATGAATTTAGTGGATACAAAATTTGTTTAAAGTAAGTTATGTTAAATGAATTAGTTATATTTGATTACTCAATAAATTATTGTATTGCACATATTTCAAAACAATCATTAGTCATAAATTTATTCTTATCAAATTTTGATGGTTAGA
>NW_021549307.1:0-289 GCF_001605985.2 Dendrobium catenatum
GTGGTTCATACTTCATCCGTTAAACATTTGAAGGTCTTGGTGTGTCGGAATTCTGCGATCTTGGTCTTGTTGGATTCGTATCGTCAAATCGATTCGACTATAAGCATGTCACGTTTGGTAATCCAAATTATGGTTTGAACCTTCCAAAATCACTTCGGATCCTCGATTCGGACCCATTTGGGCTTGGATTGTGTCGAATTTGTGTCATTGGATTTGTATTTCCTAGATGTTCAATTAGACTGTAAGTTTGTTAAAATCAGAGTTCGGATGGTCCCAATTTTAATTTCAG
>NW_021549308.1:0-281 GCF_001605985.2 Dendrobium catenatum
CTTTACACCAATCGCCTTGTGTCCTATTGGAAGTGTACCTATCTCCCATGTATTGTTCTTCTCGATTGCCTTGATTTCTTCATCCATTGCATCCTTCCAATTCTTAATTTGCACGGCTTCTTGAAAATTTGCAGGTTCACAATCCGCAAAGAGACAAAAGAGAGTGAGATTGTCTTGATTCTCAGTTACCTCATAGATTTCCTGTGAACTTCTAAAATGTGGTGCTTTTTCGTTTGAGCCTTCACTTGAAGATGATGGGTCTTCTTGAGTACTTGCAATTG
>NW_021549309.1:0-215 GCF_001605985.2 Dendrobium catenatum
TAAGGGCCTCTTGCCCTTATCTGTTGGTCCTTGAGTACTGTGTACCTCCCCTCTCCTAGGTGAAGGTGCCCCTGAAAACTCTCGCCGCTGAGGTCTGTGTGAAAGATAACTCTTAGCCTTAAGAGGGACTGCATCGGGTATACTGTCCTATAGGATGGTGACCTTGATCAATAGCTTATGAAAGGTTCGAATGGTGAAATCCTACAGGTATGGAG
>NW_021549310.1:0-214 GCF_001605985.2 Dendrobium catenatum
TTGCCTCATACTTAGAAAGTATATCTTTAATGAATTGTGTTTTGAACTAAAGTACATTAGTAGGAAGACAATTTATGAGGTATCAAGTTGTGAGAATGTCATCATCTCAATAATATTTAGCGGTATTAAGGGTGAACATAATGGATGTAGCCACTTTTAAGAGATTTATATTTTTTGTTCAACTATATCATTTTGTTGATGTGTTATGGTAAGA
>NW_021549311.1:0-221 GCF_001605985.2 Dendrobium catenatum
TGGCTGTTTGTCAAGGTCTTAATATTTCTGCTGGTTTGTTTATTCAGAATATTGAGATTGAGGGGAATTTTAATGTCGATATTAAAGCTTTAGTGGTTAGTAAAGGTGGTTTGTATGGTTATTCTCATTTCTACATCTGCAGAAGTATTCAGTATTTCATGGAGTTCATTAATTGCCATTTTATTAATGTCTGCCCTGTTGTGAATTCGGCTGCCACGAAG
>NW_021549312.1:0-313 GCF_001605985.2 Dendrobium catenatum
TTTTATATATACATTTTTATTTAATTGCATTATATATTTTTAGTTTATTTATATTAATTGCATTAAGTTTATATTCAAATATGCTTAATTTATCTACTTAAATGCATTAGTATTTTTTTTTTTAATTTCACTTATGTTAATTACATATAAGTAAGAATTGGTTCTTAGAAACTCTCAAAGATTTTAATTGCATTTGCTCTAATTTGAATTTAAATAATATTAACTATATTTAATCAATTTTGTAAGGTATAGATTTTAATCGCATGTATGTTTATATTCAAATACATTTAATTAATTTTTTTAATTGCTTAAT
>NW_021549313.1:0-320 GCF_001605985.2 Dendrobium catenatum
CATTATGGAAGAGCCAATTTTGAAAAATGATCATATTGAAAATAGCTCCCAAGGAATTGAAAAGATAAATTTAGAAGAAAATATAGAAAAAGAAAACCCTTTGCCTAGAGAATGAAAATTTTCAAAAAATCACTCAAAGGAATTGAATTTAGATGAACCAGGTGAGGGTGTTAGGAATAAGTATAAACTTAGCAAAGAGGTAAACCATTATACCTATATATAAATGAATGAACACAAAAATGTTAATCAAGCATTTTAAGATGAATTTTAGTTTTTGGCCAAGTAGGAAGAGTTGAATAAATTTGTAAGGAATGATGTTT
>NW_021549314.1:0-205 GCF_001605985.2 Dendrobium catenatum
ACGCGTGCCGCGACATCCTTTTCTTCCTCTCGTCGGCTCTTCGGCTTCGCCCCGCCCAGCGCCCAGTGAGATTGCGAGCCCGGAGAGCGTCTGAGCGAGTGTTTGTGTTTATTCGTCCATTTGGCCAGGAGAGCAGAGAACCGGAGACTCGGAGAGGTGACCGCGACGCCGACGTTGCGAGAGTGCCGAGAGCCAGCTAGAGGTA
>NW_021549315.1:0-340 GCF_001605985.2 Dendrobium catenatum
TGTGTGTGTGTGTGTGTGTGTGTATATATTTGTGGTGGAGCATGACCACTTTTCTTTGTTATAGAGTCAGAGTCTGTGGAAATATTTAAAGTGAATTAATAAAATTTCTTTTATATACACACTGCTTTCTCTTTTATTTCAACTGAATACATGTATTGCATCATATGGGTGGTGGATATCATTAGTGGGTAGAAATTTCTTAGGTTTTCCTCGGTGTATATGTTCCAAACTTTATAGGATATCATATACTTGTTCTAGGAAGTTACAATAATGGGTATTGTATACACGTATAACTTTACCCTAACATGCATAAATACATGCATTTTATTTTCTACAACGT
>NW_021549316.1:0-313 GCF_001605985.2 Dendrobium catenatum
AATGAGCCTCTATTCCCTACGTTAACCTTGCCTTTCCCCTCAACATTCCTCGAGCTTCCAGGCAAACTACTAGAAGTAGCATTTCCACAATCACCATGAGTGCTGTTCGACGGGATCATCCCATCACAAGAACCATCCTCAACTTCCTTAACCCCTATCATCACCACAACAGGAGATGCAATTTTCGAAACATTACAGGTTCCGTCTCCACCAACATTTCTCATCTCAGCTAAGGTAGCATTCACCTCCATCAAACATTCCACCCCGATCCTCAGTTCTTGATCGAAATCAGAATGATCATGGACATCCAGCA
>NW_021549317.1:0-928 GCF_001605985.2 Dendrobium catenatum
GTGTAAGATGCACTTAGCCTAGGCTTCCTAAATGTTTAGTATTAGTGTGTTTACTGTTTTATACATTCTTTGCATGTTATCTTAAGGGTTAGTCTCAAACACTTTATTTAAACCCCTTTAACGTAGTAACACCCTAAGGATAATAATTAAGGACCCGTCTAGCAAACTTAAAAAAATTCTATGAGCTAGGATAGATCCCCAATTGATATAAAATTCTCAACATTTGAACTTAGTGACATCCGAAACTTCTCAGAATTTTTTAGGAATTTTTAGGATCCTTTAGACCCCTTAACAAGCCCTAATTTACCCATTAATTAGAGCCTGATAACTTCAAAAAAAAAATTAATAAATTCATTTGAACTTATAAATTTACTCATAATAGCTAAAACTATTCAGATTTTATCCTTTAACCTTAGTTAATTAGGGCCCATTAATTAGACTTTAATCTGACCCCTAATTTAACCTTAACTTAAAATTACCTTTTTGCCCATATTAAATAATTAAAAATTATTAAAAATTCTAAATTTTCCCCAAACACTTGGGAACACTTTTTCATGTCTTTTATGACCTTTGGGGATAATTTCAATCATTTTTGAGTTAATTTGGATCAAAACCATAAAATCACCCCTTATTAAACAATTTTAATAATTCCTTTAATTGCCTAAATCTTCTAAAATTCATATCTTGGCCTAGAGAACTCCAAATCCAACAAACTCAAAGCCTAACTACTCCCCTTAAGGCTTAATATTTATTTAAAATTCTAGAACCCCCAAGCCAAACTTGTTTCTCATAGTGACCTTTTGGACTCTTTTAGCCTAATGTATAGGAAGACCCCGGACTTTCCAAAATTGGTTAAAATAACTTAAACTTTAAAGATCATTAACCTAAGTATTAAAATGAATCAACAAACTAAATTAACTAAAATGGA
>NW_021549318.1:0-225 GCF_001605985.2 Dendrobium catenatum
GTACCACCTCAGCAGGCAATTAATACCTGCAGAGCTTAAGTACCCAGTAATGGAAAAGAAATATTTAGCCTTGATCTTCGCGGTACAAAAGTTTAGGCATTATATACTTTCACATAAGCTTAACTTGATCTATAGAGTCAACCTGTTGCAGTACTTGATGACTCCTCTCAGATCATCTAGCACGATGGTCTATGATACTATTGCAATTTGATATCACTTTTACTC
>NW_021549319.1:0-242 GCF_001605985.2 Dendrobium catenatum
TTGCTTGAATGATCTTGAAGTGTAGGGCAATCGGCTCCCACATGTCCAGGTTTCCTGCATTCAAAACAAACAACATCAGAAGATCCTTTAATATGTTTATGATCCTTACCTTTTCTCTAACTTTGATGATGCTTTTGTTTCTTCCTTAGAAAGCTTTTGAATTGCCTTGTGGTGAAGGCAACTTCATCACTTTCAGACCCGGAATATTCAGAATCCGATTTGTGTGCCTTCAATGCAATTGT
>NW_021549320.1:0-211 GCF_001605985.2 Dendrobium catenatum
ACTTCAATTTTCGTTGCTGTGTGTCTCTTATAATATTCTGTTGTAATTGAACATATGCAACGAAAACCCAACTCTTAAGCCAAATCTGGATTTTGACATTTCACTCTAAGCTAGTCCTTGTAGTGAAAGAGTCATGTCCAGGCCTCCTGAT
This sequence comes from Dendrobium catenatum, assembly GCF_001605985.2. NCBI lineage: Eukaryota > Viridiplantae > Streptophyta > Magnoliopsida > Asparagales > Orchidaceae > Dendrobium > Dendrobium catenatum. Next base: position 152 of record NW_021549320.1, read on the forward strand.
TTTCTCTTAATTTTTGTTAACCATTATGTTGAAAATAAAACTCAACATTCTGAGTTTCAA
>NW_021549321.1:0-354 GCF_001605985.2 Dendrobium catenatum
TGACTTAAGTACACAAATGAAACTATTTAAATATTTCGCATTAAGTTGTGCTAAGTCACGTTCTTCTATAGCCCAATCTACAAAGGGTGTTTCTACTATGATGCCATCAACTAGTCTAATTAGTTTTGTATACCCTTCCAGTACCAAGACCCATATACGATAATCTAAAGACTGTAAAAAAGTAGACATGCATATTTTCCAAAAATCAAAAGGAATGTTATAAAAAAAGGAGGTCTAGTAATCGAATAACCTTTAGGTGTGTTCCACTTTCCAAAAGTAATCATGCTCATTAATTAAAAAGTAGTTTAAACTTATGGTTTTGAAACAGAGCTCTAATACCACTTGTTGAATCTT
>NW_021549322.1:0-288 GCF_001605985.2 Dendrobium catenatum
AGACCTCCACAAGCTCTGAAATTTCTTGTGAGAGTTCTTGGAGTTCCCCAACATCTTCCCCAACCAAGATCCCACGAGCTCGAGTCGCCGGCTGCGAGAACTCCGGCGAAACCGAGCCCCATGAAACTTTCGGGCCTTCTACCACCCAATCCAAGGAGATTCAGATCTTGAGGTCAACAGTAGAAATATTCCTGACATTTCAACAAATCCAACGAGCCCAAGAACTCGAAAATCGGATGGTTAGATCTCTCAAAATCCTTAGAATAACTCACAACACATAGGGTAAAA
>NW_021549323.1:0-203 GCF_001605985.2 Dendrobium catenatum
ATGGTGATATGCATGCAAATGACTAAAGACAAGGTAAACTAGACTCCTAGGATGCATCTAGCAAAAGCAAAGCGTGCTAGCCATGCTCTGATACCAAATATGATGTGAAACAAACATGCAATGAAGTTACTTTAAGAAATTAACGAGAGCAATTTAAACAAATAATCCCAAAATAAAATTATCACTTATAGCAAAAGATTGAT
>NW_021549324.1:0-290 GCF_001605985.2 Dendrobium catenatum
CTTAATTTTCTCTCTTATAAGCCAACCCAATATCAATTGAACCTTCCAAATATCTAAAGATCCTCTAGAAAACGCTTTATATTGTTTCCTAGTATTAGCTATGTATCCACATATCATACTTGTAGTGTATTCTATACATGGGATAGTATAAAGCATATAGAAAATGGGTTTGTCAACTAAGGCTTCGTTTGGGACGGCTTTCTTCCTGCTTCTTAACACAGCTTTCAATTATAAAAATTAAAACTTTTGTACTAAAAAGTTACTTTAAGAAGCAGTAAGAAAACTTTCAC
>NW_021549325.1:0-383 GCF_001605985.2 Dendrobium catenatum
TTAGAGGGGTTATACATATTTTTTAGGGTTTAAATTTTATTTATTACATTTTCTGGAAGGTTTAGATGCTTAATTAAGGCTTAAACTTAGGAAATTCGATTAAGGGGCTTAATAATTTCCAAATCCAATGAAACTTTTTCTATGGGTTGGACATGTCACTAAGTTCAAGTGTTCAAATTTTTGAGTTAAAAGGATATGTATCCTAATTTGTAGAATTTCTCTAAGTTTTCTAAACATGTCCTTAATTATTGTCCTTAATTATGTCACTAAGTTTGATGGGTTTGAATCAATGTGTAAACTAACCCTTGACTAAGCATGAAAGCAACACACAATAACAATCAATTCATAGATCTAGGAGAGCCTTAAACTATGTGCAAGTGTGT
>NW_021549326.1:0-293 GCF_001605985.2 Dendrobium catenatum
AAATGGGGAAATAAAAGAAGATATGTTTGTAGAGCAACCCCCAGGTTTTGAGAGTTCCCAATTTCCAAATCATGTTTTTGAATTAAAAAAGGCTTTATATGGGTTAAAGCAGGCACCAAGAGCTTGGTATGAGAGGCTTAGCACATTCTTACTAGAGAATGAATTTGTCAAGGGGAGCATAGACACCACTCTTTTTCTTAGGAGAGTTGGAGATGATTTACTCATTGTTCAGATTTATGTTGATGATATACACTTTCGATCTTCTAATAAAAAATTGTGTGATGATTTTTCTA
>NW_021549327.1:0-302 GCF_001605985.2 Dendrobium catenatum
GTTTACTGTAGACTAGCGCTCCCTACCTCCTATAAAGATCCCTCTGTATTCATACTGGCTAAAATGATCCTTCTTACTTTTTGGCAGTCTATGTGGCCACGATGATTTGTCATCTACTACACGATATTCATTACAAAGAGTATAAGGCTATCCTTAAAGGTGATACGCTGATACACCGCAGGGATATTTATGCTACTATTTATGTATACCAATTATATTGGTGACAATGCATAAAACTAATGATTTGAACCCATTTCTAAGAGGTGATACTGGGTTCATACCCACCTAGGTTAATCAGGTGT
>NW_021549328.1:0-211 GCF_001605985.2 Dendrobium catenatum
GTTATTACTTGTGTTCAGACAGAAGGAGGTTTGACCATTTTTTTTTTGCTGGATTACATCAATGATTGACCTTAAGTCCATCTCTTTTTGCTTTAGTCATTGATGTTCTCACTAGAAATTTGCAAGAGGTTGTACATTGGTGTATGTTTTTTGTTGAAGATAATCTTCTTGTTGAAAGATGAGAGAGGAAGTTGAAGGAAAACTTGAATTA
>NW_021549329.1:0-219 GCF_001605985.2 Dendrobium catenatum
GGGAGAGAGAGGGAGAGAAAGAGAGAGAGAGAGAGAGGGAGAGAGAGAGGGAGAGAGTGTGTGTGTGTGTGTGTGAGAGACAGAGAGAGTGAGAGAGAAAGGGAGAAAGAGAAAGAGAGAGAGAGAGAGAGAGCAAGAAAGAGCAAGGGAGTGCAAGAGAGAGAGGGAGAGAGTGAGAGAGAGGGGGGGAGAGAGAGAGATAGAGAGAGAGAGCAAGGG
>NW_021549330.1:0-287 GCF_001605985.2 Dendrobium catenatum
ACTTTTACCTTGGATTGTGAAGAGGGCCGACTTTGTTCGCATATAATGGAACGTGATCCCCTTCCTTATATCTGTGATCCGATCCATCAGCTCCGGCTCTCAAAGCACAAGATCCAAGCAGGATAAGCAGAAGCACACCGTCCACTCTCCCCATCGTCAGCTCGTTAGAGCTTTGCTTTTCCTATTCCTGATCTTCCTCCTCAGAGAATCCCGCTACGCAAAGATCCTTCGCTGCGAAAGTTTCCCACAGAATCGACTAATAGGTGGGCAAATCCTTCGAATAGTGG
>NW_021549331.1:0-395 GCF_001605985.2 Dendrobium catenatum
TACTTTTCAAGTTTTGAAGGAGTTGCTAAATCGAAGCTTCTTTGTCTCCTTTGACAACGTTGTCAATCCAGATGAGAAGTCCCAATGGTAGCTCACCGCTAAAGTAACGATCTTTCCCCTTTCTCCCGTAAAGTTTTTTAGAAAAAATTAAATAATCACAAGGGGCTTACGCATTAATAAAAAAAACAATTACATAGTCCATAAAGGAATTCATTAACTCACAACTATTTAAAAGAGCTACAAAATAAATCAAAAGAAAACCTACGGGCCAATTAACCCCCCTAACCAAAAATACAATAGAACCTAGTAACAAGCTATTGATGCTATAGACTAGCATCCAAGAAAGAAAGATAAGAATAACACAACGAAGCCCAATCTTTATACAAAAATCCATG
>NW_021549332.1:0-1098 GCF_001605985.2 Dendrobium catenatum
GCTAAGTGAATTACTACTCACTCTATTCTAACTAAATTTATTTTAAAGGATTCTTTTTTTATTAATGTTGGTGGAGTAATTACTATAATAATGTATTATTGCAAAAGATGAAATAGATAACTTCGAGGATGTTGACCTCCGTACGTGTCTCGCGACCAATTCAAACTAACACTAAAAGAATGGTAGCCAAGTGATTCAACATTACACAAAACAAGTTCAAAACACATCAATATCAATCGTGATCATCTAAATATCGCTCATTTGCGAAAGGAAGACATTGACACGTACGGAGAATCAAAGTTATCCAAAAAAGGCCCCTAACGCTCAACTTGATCGAACACAATGAAAATGGTGAATAATGGATGTGACATCACATGAAATCCTCAATCATCGCTCATTTCACAAAACAAATAGCATCAACATACATGAAATACCCAAAATACCAAGAAAGGTCTTCTCATATCGCCATATAGCCACATTATAACAATAATAATAATAATAGACAACAAACGCAATGTCACGTACAAGACAAGATTTAAATTGCAATTAAAATTATAGGGAACATGCTATGAATTTAAGAAACTCGCCTACAAGAAAGAAAAAAATTTCCTAACTCCCCTTTAGCACTTCCACGCTAAAAACGGTGAGGAAAGTGAGTTTGAATGTGAAAACAAAAAAGCTAACCCCTATTATTTATAAGAGCAGGATGATTCCTTATGTGAGCCACATCGCTAAAATACAAACATATAAAGATTCTAACTCGTAATTAATATCACTGAATCCTCAACACATAAATGCAAGAGAATATAAACTGTCTTTTTAAATTACAAAAAGAAACTCTGCATGCATTATAGCAGCAAACGCTTGTGCAAACAACAAAATCCTTCTATTTTAAAATATGCACACATCAAAATATAATTATCAACTTCAAGTGCAACGTAATGAGTGCAGTTGCCTCAATAAACATTCAGCTGCCTCAAGAAATATGCAATCTTCTTGAGTAGCCGCTATGAGAAATATGCCACCTGATGCGGACATCCAACCGTCCATGCTAATCCGAAGAGGAGCTGAAGATCGACGACCGAGATCACTTTGTTT
>NW_021549333.1:0-201 GCF_001605985.2 Dendrobium catenatum
CGGATGGGAAAGAAACTCAAAGCGTTGATGCTAATGAAAAGGTATAAACAGTTGTTGTAGTTAATCACTTTGAGGAAGGGGAGATACCCGGAGAAGAAGAAGCGATTGATTCTGGAAGGAACTCTGCCAGTAAGGATAATTCTACTGTGAAGATTACTGCTTCTACTAAAGCTGCTTCAGCTATTAATAGTAAGATTTCTG
>NW_021549334.1:0-295 GCF_001605985.2 Dendrobium catenatum
ATTGATAATAAGTGATATTTTCTTTCCTTGGAGAGATTTGTTATTCTATTATCCTGATTTTGATTATAAAATTAATGATCCTTTTATCCAAATTAGCATAGTCAAAGAATTGATTAAATTCCATTTTTATCCTCCGGGGTCAAATGTAATTCTCCCTTTGAGTTTGACTACAATAATTCGGATACGATTATAATTCTGAAATTTGAACCTGTTAGGGAACGATACGTTCATATTTCGAGGCGATATATTATTTATAATGACGTGTTCTATTTCAAAATTTAAAATTAAATATTCC
>NW_021549335.1:0-293 GCF_001605985.2 Dendrobium catenatum
GATCAAGATCCCATGGTTCTGTCGTCCCGGGTCATCGAGATCTCTGGTTTACTTAGTCATAGGAGATAGTCGACCCAACCTGACAGAAGGATCCTTGTCGGTAGCCATGGGTTGTTTCGTCCAAGGGAACCTTGTAGACCTGGGATGTGTGTTTGTCTAAGGGGACAAATTTGAATCCACCTTAGCTAACAGAGAATTTAGTGCCCTATTGATCATATCCTATTGATTAATATCTCAAGGATTTAATGTCATTAAAGAGCGTATTGACTCCGGCCATAACCGATATTTCGTGG
>NW_021549336.1:0-295 GCF_001605985.2 Dendrobium catenatum
CATATTAACTCATAAAAAATATTTTATTCTTTTTTTTTAGAAAATAAAAAAATATTTGAATTTAAGATTTTAATAAAAAAAAATCTGATATACCTCATCTTCAAAACACGGTGAAAAAAGAAAAAATTGTTTTGAATTTTTTTATTTATCTCTTATTTTTTATTTTTCTATCCGTTAGTTCATTTCTCTCTCTTACTTTCTATCTCCTGAATTTTTTTTTAAAGTTTTTAAAAGCAAGTCGCTTATTCATTGGACGAGTTTGCCTAATTTTAAATTTATTTATTTTGTTGGTTTA
>NW_021549337.1:0-1159 GCF_001605985.2 Dendrobium catenatum
TTTTTTTAATCGGACACGTTTTCGACGTGTCCAACACATGTCGGAGGAGTGTCGGACGAATGTCTTGTCGGACACTGCACGCCTCTTTGAGGAGAAGTGTCGGTGCATCATAGCTAGTAAGTAATAGCCGACTAAGGCTTCGTTTGTGACCGCTTTTTTATTGCGTTTTAGTACAAAATTTTTTAATTTTGTACTAAAACTCTGTTTTATAAAGCAATAAAAAAGCCGTCCCAAATGAAGCCTAAGTTAACCAAAGCCAAACTTTAGTCTATGTAGTTAGCCCTAGTCCAATGTCTACCCTAACCTATGATTCGTTTGGGATGGCTTTCTTCCTGCTTCTTAAAGCAGCTTTCTGTTACAAAAAATAAAACTTTTGCATTAGAAAGTCGTTTCAACAAGCAGTAAGAAAGTCGTCCCAAACGAAGACCTAGTCAAACAATTGTCTAGTAACCCTACCTAGCCTTAAAAAACTCCCTAGACTCACTGGCGATCAACAACAACTCACGGTTGACTACGGTCAACTTTAGCCAATCATAGCTTTTATTATAATCTATGCTAATCAAATCAGAGAGTCAAAATTTTAAATTAACCTATAGACCTATTGAGCTCTAATGGACCATAGGTTCACTTAATAGGCAATAATTAACCAAAGTTTGACTCTTAACAAAAATAACAAGCTTTTATACCACTACGTGGTGTCAGCTATATGAATTTTTTTCTCTATTGTGTCCAATTAAGAGTTAAATTTTTATTTAAATCTAATAAAAGAAATGTCATTGATGCAGGACTAATTAGATGACATGCTTATGTATTCATTTGAACATTGCACAACTAATAGATTAGAACAATTTTGGGATAAAATTACGAGCAATTTCAACGAAGAATTTAAAACAAATGAGGAGATCTCTTGTGTAGGCTAAATCACATGCTCCAAGTTTTGACTTCTCAAGATAGTTAAGAAAATAAAAACAATACAGAACAGTAGTTTTCAAGTTAATCCCTAATCTAACCATGGTTTAAAATTGCGCAATATGAGGCTCGCCTTGAGGCCCGTGTGGGCTCCGAAAATTCGGCCCCAGCCGCCGCTCGCTTTTCTTATTCGGCGAGGGAGTTTTAATTGAATAAGTTCAGAGGTAAATTTTGGAAGGCAGATGGGTTT
>NW_021549338.1:0-217 GCF_001605985.2 Dendrobium catenatum
TTAGGATTTTTCATTTTTATAATACAATATTTTTTTTCTTTTAGGTTAGGATTTTTCCTTTCTTCAGGATTAAAAGTGCTAGGGGTGGATAACGCTCTTCATGACACTATCTTAGTTTTAATCCATTTATCTTTTCTTTTAGGTTAGGAGTCTTTTTTTTCTTAGGATTAAACGTGCTAGTGGTAGACAATGCCATTCATGGCACCATCCTAGTTTA
>NW_021549339.1:0-248 GCF_001605985.2 Dendrobium catenatum
GTTAAAGTTTTCTCTTTTTTTTTTTAAAAAAAACAAAACTTGTATTAAAAACAAAAGATCCAGTACAAAAGCAAAGAAGCAAAAGAAAATACATGATAAAATCAATCTCGAGGGCTCAATAATTGTCCGAGACTACCAGCTTCCCATAAGCCAAGCTCAGACCGTCCAATTTGGTGAATAGAAGCGTAGCAGCCAACCAAACCCAGCAAGAGATCTACACCAAAGGTTGCCACAAAGCCAAGCAGACG
>NW_021549340.1:0-449 GCF_001605985.2 Dendrobium catenatum
TCCAACGTGAAAGGGTGTGTTGGTTTGGCGAAGGAACTGGTTTGCCGTGGACCAATCAAAATCAGGATCTGAGGTGATTAAGTGCAGCTTATCCCCTATGGCGGATAGCTGTAAAAGATCAACACAATCCTGATATGTGATTTCAACAGGGCGTCGATTCACAGAGGAGGTCAGGGCTGTGAAGGTAGGGTTAATGCGTAGGTTTGCATAAAATTCTAGGAGGAGTTCGGAAGAAAAAAGGACAGCGAGGGTGAGTATGAAATAAAGAGAGGTGTGGGCAAAAAGATCCATTACCGGATATGAGAGATGTGCAGGATTGATTGTCCGGAAGAGGGTGATGCCACACTCTTTGTAGCGACGGTAGCCAGCCTGATCCTCTGCCTCCCTGAATCGAGGGTCCAGAGTCGCCCTCAAGGAACTCCCAGAAGCCTGTCGAACACATTTCCCAC
>NW_021549341.1:0-286 GCF_001605985.2 Dendrobium catenatum
AAATTGTCACTTCTTTGCATGCACTTGGTAGGGAATTCACTAATGCTGAAATGGTTAATAAGATTCTTCGTTGTTTACCTACTGCTTACGATGCTAAAATAACTGCAATTACAGAGTCTAAGGATCTAAACATTTATTCTATTGATAATTTTCTTGGTTCACTCATTTCTTATAAGCAAGGAGTAAGCAATGAGTAAGTCAAAGAAAGATTGATGCAGGTGAACCATGAAAGGAGAAGAATATTGCACAAAAAGTGGAAGAGTCAGAGAGTGAACACTCACAACCT
>NW_021549342.1:0-221 GCF_001605985.2 Dendrobium catenatum
GACGAGCAGTGCATGAGCGGGAGGGTGAGTGCGGTGCAGGCGAATGCGGCATGGGTGCAAGTTCGGGTGCACAGTATCAGGCGCTTGAGGGCGAAGCGAGCGCGGCCTGCGAGCGTTAGCAAGCGTGAGAGAGCGATTTGTCTCAAGTGTGGGTTCGGGTGTACAGGCTCAGATGCGGGAGAGCAGGGTTGATTTGGGTCACCTTCACGTTTCCAGGTCAA
>NW_021549343.1:0-995 GCF_001605985.2 Dendrobium catenatum
ACTCAAAGCAGCAGCCAGCATTCAACAACATAACACCAGAAAAGCTAACAATAGCTTTCACAGAATAATAGAATATACAAGAAGCAATGAGCAGTCAAGCAGCTAACAACTTCACTAAACGAAAGTGTACACAAAATTTTCAACCAAAGTCCCACACAAAGCCTCAGCCCTCAGGCCCGAGAGCTAAACCAGCAGAAACAGGCAAACAACCATAAACTGAACTAAACACCAGCTAGCAACGAGTTACAGACTTACAGCAGCCAACAACTTAACTAAACAGAAGCAGCCTCAACCCTCAGGCCCGAGAAAACAAATGAACCACAGCAGCATAATGCATAGAATCGGAGAAATGTAAAAAAGCTAAAAATATAGTATAGTAACCTACAGGCTAGACCGCTAGAGTCCACATAAATACAGAAGTAACAGAACCACTGAAATACTGAAATACAGAACACCTAAACCATATTTTACAACCAGCAACCACTATCAGATTTACTCATTAACAGTTAACTGGATATAATTAAAATGTTAAAGTAGAATGAAATGCCATCATGAGGGGGTGGCATCAAACAAAAGCTTATAATCTTTTTTTTTTGCAAATGTCAACCATTATCTATAAAATGCATTGTTAAACAAATAAAATCATCTGTATTAATAGAAGTTCAAAGGTCTGAAGTTAAGCACACCCTACTTGTCAATTTTGTTAATTATGAACGTATATTACTCTTCTCTTTACTAAATAATTTCATACAATCACTTCGTGCGGTGTTTCTTGAAAACAACTGTAAGTCCCGACGAAGATACGTTAGAAGAGCTCGAACTCCAACTCACTCAACACACTGAAATGGCAAATCATGCATAATGATACATGCAATAAGCAGGTTACGAAATTCTGACTGATCAAACTTACTATCAGTCACAAAAATGGAGGATTCAGAGTTTGTTTATAAAATGAGTTGCCCAATATCACACATATTTCTTTTTTTACAAATTTT
>NW_021549344.1:0-277 GCF_001605985.2 Dendrobium catenatum
AAAACTTATGCGATGAATTTTCAAAAACAATGAGTATTGAGTTTGAAATGAGCATGATGGGAGAACTTAATTACTTTCTTGGATTTAGTGTAAAACAAATGGATAATGTAACTTTTGTTAGCCAATCAAAGTATATTAAGGATATTTTAAAGAAATATGAAATGTATAGTGAGGGAGATCACACGGTTGCTCCAAGCTTGCTGCATCTTGCTCCTCCTGTGGCCCTAGAAGGATTTAAGAGAGGATCTCTAAGGGAAAGGCTCGTCTACATCCGTTA
>NW_021549345.1:0-303 GCF_001605985.2 Dendrobium catenatum
CGAATGGCCCGGTCACACGATCGCTTTGTTAGACCCCATGCTTTTCAGGTAGGTGATTTAGTGCTTGTTTTGCGTAGGCCTATCATCTCGCATCGTCGGCGAGGTGGTAAATTTGAGCCTATTTGGGAAGACCCCTTCGCTGTAGAGAAAGTTTATGAAGGTGGTGCCTACCTACTTGTTGATGCGAATGGCATTCACCCTATGTCTGTCATCAATGGGCAATACTTGAAAAAGTATTATACCTGAGTCTAGTACTTCACAGGGGGAGCCTCCCTACCATCTGTAGATATTCCTCTGTATATG
>NW_021549346.1:0-227 GCF_001605985.2 Dendrobium catenatum
ATTATTTCTAATATTTTTCAACTAATATTTTTTTTTTAATTTTATCTCTATCTTTTTTTTTTAAAAAAGTTAAATCTAATACATATACTCTTTTAATCAGATCAACAAAAGGTTGTTGTTTTATGTGATCGAACTATCTAAGTCGACTATTTAATTTTATCTTCCATCGAACTACTCCAATGGTCCAAAGTTTTCATGTATGTGCTCATTTCATATTCCATCTCTAG
>NW_021549347.1:0-282 GCF_001605985.2 Dendrobium catenatum
ATTTGGGAAGAACTAAATAATGTGGAAATCCCCCATTCCTTCTTCATTATTTTGAAGGAGGAATGCGATGGATTAGGGTTGGGTTGAATTTTTCTTTAGCTTGTATTTTATTTTCTTTTTTTAGTAATGCAATTTCACATTTTCATTCAAAAAAAATCAAAGAAATCTTGATGCAGGTGAGAAAAAGAACGAGAAAACTATGGAATTGAAGGCCAACAACAGGAACTCTGATTCTTCCAGATCAGAGAGCGATGACATTGCCTTAATCACAAGGCAATTCAA
>NW_021549348.1:0-876 GCF_001605985.2 Dendrobium catenatum
TTTTAGGGTAAAGATATCATGTGGGGAGAGTTTCTTAAGACTCGGAAGGACCGGCCTTTTTGTTCTTTTTTGAATTTTTTGATATTTGTAGTTTTTTTTTTATTTTAAGTATGGAAATATAAATTTAAAGTACTAAATATTTTTTTTTCCAAAAAAGAAAAAAAGGCAGTTAATAATTTTAATTAGAATTTGTAAAATTTATCAGCTAGGGTATCTCCAACCGAACCAAACGTCGTTAGTGATTAGTCTAAAATTTATTTACAATTATCATAAATCTCCACTTGAATGCCAAATAGAAACGTATTTTGGGAAGTGATTTGGATGGACGGTTGATGTTGAATTTCTTGATCGTGGACCGTTCGCTAGACATTTGGAGGTCTTAATGATGACTGAATTCTGCGATCTTGGGTTCGTTTGATTCATCTCGTCGAGCTGCTCGATTTGACTATAAGTATGTTAAGTTTGGAAACCATTTAGTAATCCAAATTATGGTTTGAACCTTCCAATGACGCTCTGGGGTCTTGATTTGGACTCATTTGGGCTCAGATTGAGTCGAATTTGGTGTCGTTGGGTTTGTATTCACGAAACGTTCAGTTCGACTGCAAGTTTTCTGAAATCAGAGTTCAAATTAATGATCCCAATTTAAAGTTTGAAAGTTTTCAATTTGATTTTGCCTCAAGATTCGTGCCATATCATGAAAATTTTTTGATGATGTATATATCATATATAAATGATGCAATATTTTCATATTTATAAAAGTTAAATATTTTTTACAAAAACTTGATGTGATAGATTATGTATAAGAGAAATTCAATATATAAAAGCTAAAATAAATTTTACCTTTTTTTTTCTCTCATCCTATATAGATTTAGACAA
>NW_021549349.1:0-367 GCF_001605985.2 Dendrobium catenatum
TTTTTGGTTTTTTGGCCGATACAAATTTTTTAAGCATATATTTTCGAACTCCTGGAGCTTCGACGTCCGTAAATAGCGGGGGCAACTTATACGTACTCCAAAAATTATCATGATCGGGCACGAATCTCGAGGCAAAAGCTATTTGGAAACTTCAAAATTAATTTTGGGAGCACCCAAACTTCGATTTCAGCGAGCTTATAGTCAAACTCAGCGTCTCGGAAATACAAACCCAACGACACTAAGATCAACCCAATCCGAGCCCAAATGAGTCTGAATCAAGGGCTTAAAGCACTGTTGGAAGGTTCAAACTGCAATTTGAGTTACCAAACATTTTCTAATTTTGACAAGCTTATACTCGAGTCGAACG
>NW_021549350.1:0-291 GCF_001605985.2 Dendrobium catenatum
AGAGCTATTGGATGGAATAGGAGCTAGCCAAAGATTTTTTCCTATTTTTTCTCGTATACGTCATCATGGAGAGAGTATAAACTTTAATTGGAAAATATATATAATTTTCATTATTATGGAGATCACTAGATGATTGACAGTTACATTGTAGATTATCCATCATCCACTAACATGAATTTGGGGTTGATTGTAGTAATGGTTACTATAAGGTGATTAAAGGTGATCATGGTGAGAGTTAATATAGATTGACCTTTAAATCTATATTATAAATATTAGAATAAAGCTTAACAC
>NW_021549351.1:0-412 GCF_001605985.2 Dendrobium catenatum
TCTGCTCCAACGATGGCATCAAATCACCTCTTCTCCGATAAGTTAAGCCGATTTGCTTCTCTCTCCCCTTCACTCAATGTAATAGAGATAAGGAGGAATCGCGCTGCACTCATGTGCTTTCGCAGCTTCATGGCCAAAGATGAGGTTTTTCATTAATTCTCTTCCTTTCTGAATTCCTTCTCTCTCTGAAAGGTTGATTTTGTTACCATGAAAGTTTTTGGAAACACTAGGAGGTGAATTAATTACAAGCTCTTTTTCATCCATTTTTAACTAAAATAAGTATTGAAACTCTTTGGACAGTTACATTCAGTCGCTTACTCTTACATTGAGCCCGCTTCTTATTTTTGTTCAATTTTGTTGTTCACTGGTTAGAGTGCTGCGGCCATTTCTACAAATTATGAAGAGAGTAATG
>NW_021549352.1:0-234 GCF_001605985.2 Dendrobium catenatum
TAATTACAAATTGAATTTCATGCAATAAGCTAATGATTTTGATAAGGTTGGAGTAGCTCCACTGGAAGATAACATTAGAAAAAAATCATCTTAGATCATTTGATCACATAAAACGTCGACCATTCTATAATCTTATTAGGAGATTAGATGTATTAAATTCCGCCTACATTAAGGAAGGTAGAGGTAGACCTAAAAAAACTTGATTAAAAAGTATTAGAAATAAAATTTTTTATT
>NW_021549353.1:0-318 GCF_001605985.2 Dendrobium catenatum
TATATTATTGTATAATACTATTTTAATATATAGTTATTGTATTGGTGTAAATAACAGTTGTATATATGAGAAAGAGAATTACAACATTGGTGTTAAGTAATTCTATATTATATTTATGATAGAGAATGCATGATATATTTAAGTAAAGTAGACATATGGCTTTACATGTGTACACCTAAGATGCTTTAGGTTTGTTAGAAACTAAGGGTTGAGCATTATTCCTTTTGGTAGTGATTGCAGCTTGTTAGATGTAGAGGTGATGGTTGCTTTTACTCCCCCGCAAGCTGATGATCTATATTGGATTGTCAAGTTGTGTTG
>NW_021549354.1:0-302 GCF_001605985.2 Dendrobium catenatum
ACTCAACGTTTGGCACTTTGAATCCGACCGGAATGGGCTGCTGAAGAATGGCTTCCGTTAGAGGTGATGATTCATGGAAATTCCTCTGTCGGAGAGCATGCCTCACATCTCCTCAGGGGAACTCTTCCCGTACCAATTTTTGCAGTTCACAACGCAGGACATTGTGAGGGAGTCCCGCAATGTGTGGTTGGGGAGAGCCTTCTGGGAGTTCCGAAAAAATGCGAGGATGTGTTGAACTCGCTGTATCGGCAAGTTCATCTTCCTGTTGTGATTGAGGATGTCCCCTAGGTGGAGGAAGGTGA
>NW_021549355.1:0-221 GCF_001605985.2 Dendrobium catenatum
CGTACAAACGATTTAATTAAAAACTGCTCTCAAAATGATTAAAATGCACGCAAACCAACTTTTCTCACATCGTCCAGTACGAACCAAAAGTCGTCCCGGACGATTTCCTCCAATTTTTGAATTTTTTTTTTAATTTTAATTTAAGAAAATCAAACCAAACTATAAAACACAGAAAACATAAAATAAAAAAACTTACACTCAAAAATAAATTCATTCAAAAC
>NW_021549356.1:0-224 GCF_001605985.2 Dendrobium catenatum
GGAAGGCAGAAAGTTACCTTCACAACCCGTGAGCTTCTGTGCTTGCGCCCGATTAAAATGTTGCCACTTCCGATCCTACCAAGAAGGGAAAGTCGTAGAAGAAGCAAAGTCGCACAGCTACGGAGAGCCGAAGAAGCGCGCAAAAGGTAGGGAGTTAACTTCACAGTCGGCGGGCTCCTGTTCTGGATTGCGATCGAACGGGAAGGGAAAGCCGTGGAAGGAGC
>NW_021549357.1:0-387 GCF_001605985.2 Dendrobium catenatum
GAGTCCGGATAATCTTGCCTATGAGGATGAATTGCCGAAACTAGGGAGACCCAGACTTTTCTAAAACTTTATTTTCTATAAGTCTGTTTTTTTTTTTTAATTCTATAGCATTCATGAGCTGACATTTCAACTAGCATGCATTGCATTAGTAACCAACTGAATAAAATTTAATTGCATTAGTTAGGAGCATCTGACCCACATATGTCCAGGACCACTTAGGAAATCCTCTGGATGTCGGTCCTATTTCCAAAGAACTGTACCTCCCACCCATCTTTCATAATTAACTTTATAGCATGGTTTTAAAGCGACTAGGTGGTTAGCTGGCTCCCCAATCCAGGCCGGGGTAAGTTCAGGTTTTGCACTGCATTAGCTAGGACACGGGTCTTA
>NW_021549358.1:0-326 GCF_001605985.2 Dendrobium catenatum
TCTTAGCCTCTCAATATTGTTGATTGGCCAAGAATGTACTAGAAATCTTGATCAATAAAAAATGTCGATCAACAAATATGTTAGTCGAACAACGATAAAAGAATAATTCTTTCAAAATACCGTTGGTTAGTCTTATAAACCTTCATCAACCGCAATCATCAGTAACCACGCAATTTGAGTCCAGTGGCACTATTGGTTGATCAAGAGTTTTACAATGGGGCTGTTTTGTGACTAGAAAAAAAAAGTGTAAAAGAATATTTTGAATTGTTTGGATGAAATGTGTGATTTTTTTTTTTTTTTGGATTGAAGTGAATGCAATACAAAAT
>NW_021549359.1:0-250 GCF_001605985.2 Dendrobium catenatum
TCGTTGCCTATCCCTGAGTGGAAGTGGGAGGAGGTGACGATGGACTTTGCGATGGGTTTTCCTCGATCACGGCAAGGACATGATGCCATCTGGGTGATCGTAGATCGATTGACGAAGTCCGCCCATTTTCTTCCGATCAGACAGACTGATTCAGTAGATCGCTTGGCACAGGTTTATGTTAAGGAGATTATCAGATTGCACGGTGTTCCTCGCGTGATTGTATCTGATCGAGACGGACATTTTACTTCCA
>NW_021549360.1:0-208 GCF_001605985.2 Dendrobium catenatum
CCAAGCTCAATCAATCCACGTCAATCTCGAAGAAATCTGTACACAGAAGAAAATCAATCAATCCGTCAAATCAGTCAATCCGTCCGTCAAATCAATCCGTCAAATCAAATCTATACTATCAAGTCGATAAAATCAATCGGAAAAACGATACGATAAATCTCAATCTATCCAATCGATAAATCAAATATAGCAAGTCAAATCAATACAA
>NW_021549361.1:0-225 GCF_001605985.2 Dendrobium catenatum
CTTGCTTCGGACGTCCTCTGTGCGCGTCGCCTCCGCCCGCTCTTCGCTCAAGCTGAACGATTTCTTTCCGGTCATCGAACGCCGCCGACCCCACACCGGTCTTCGTCGAAGCTAGCCGTCGTCGAAGCTTGCCGCCGTCGATCTCAGACCGGCCGCCCTAGGGTTTGTGGGAGTTGAAGAAAATTCGGGATTTGAAGGTAAACTTGAAATTTTTCCTGTGATTTT
>NW_021549362.1:0-285 GCF_001605985.2 Dendrobium catenatum
GGTTTATTGGTAGAGGGAAGAAGCTATTCTTCGAGAATGAAGAAGGCCATGGAAACGAATAATTCTCCTTTGAATGAAAATCTTGATATGGTCTCAGATATTCTCAAAAATGTGGAGGATGTTAATGATGGGCAAGATAAGAATAAAGATCTCGAGAGGGTTAGAGTTTGTGAATCAGCCATGTTGGGAAATTGTATTGATAAGGAATGATTGGAATCTGCAATCCCTCCTCAACCGATCAAGGCAGTGGTAAATGTATGGAATTCTAAGCCTAATTTCAAAATT
>NW_021549363.1:0-327 GCF_001605985.2 Dendrobium catenatum
TACTTTAATTATTAAAATAAAGTTTAAAATAAATCTCAATAAATGCTTAGACCAATAAGGAACATTCATGGGATGCATGCCATGAAAAAAAGGCCCACTCAAGGGCAAATTAAAATCTTTTAAATAATGAGTATTCATTTAGAATAAGTAAATGACATATAAAAAATAAAATTAAATCTTAGAAAAATTCACATATTAATATGATTAATATTCTAGATAAAGGACATTACCAAATTTTCTCTAAAATTTTAGATTTATTTAAATAGGTTAAAAAATTCAAAAATAATAAAAACAACTATATTATCATTATTCACATTAAATAATCTA
>NW_021549364.1:0-204 GCF_001605985.2 Dendrobium catenatum
GCACCGCGAATGTAGAAAATAGGACTTTGGAGATTTTGAGTTGAGGAATTATACCTGCATACCATGACGATGACAACAACGGCAGAAATGCATACAAAAGTTGCAAAAAAAAATTTCCCTTTTTTTTATTTTCTCATTCATTTTTTTAAATCTCTCCCATTTTTCGAATTTCCCTTTCTCCTTTTTTCTTGAATCTCTTTTTTT
>NW_021549365.1:0-263 GCF_001605985.2 Dendrobium catenatum
GAACTTGTTGACTCTCCCCACTCTAGGTACGTGTCCCTGTCGGTCAATCATGTTAGTCGGAGGATGCCCCACTCAACTTATCAACCTAGACCTGATCCTAAGCAGCAAAGACCTAACTTAGAGTCACCTTAACGTTTACCCACCTTTGATGGTTCCTCGGACCCTTACTACTTTAGGGAATGGGCTAGACATCTAGATGACTATTTTGAATCATGTCATATCCCTGAACCCAACCAGGTTAGCATCGCTAGGTCTCACATTAA
>NW_021549366.1:0-260 GCF_001605985.2 Dendrobium catenatum
GTGATTATGAATGATAGTGGTGGCTATACTTTTCATTATTTTTCTTGGTAGTGTGACTGGTATCTTGTATGAAAGAGAGAAGATAGATTGAATTAAGTTTATTATTGGTGAATGTATTTTTTAATTTTTTTCTATATTTTCTATTTATTTATTTAGGGGGAGATCCTCATGGTGATATGATATTATGGATGGCTATGGTGGTCATAGTTAATGTGATGATGCTTGTGAGTAGGTGACTTGTGCATCATGCACAAGAGGTT
>NW_021549367.1:0-650 GCF_001605985.2 Dendrobium catenatum
CAACCATAGGCATAAAACGTGAACGAATAAACTGGAAGAAAATCATTTTTGCTATTCAGCAATCAACTTACAGTTGGTCCATTGTCGCTCTTTTTTCTATGAAACGTGAACGAAGTACCAGAATTTGAACATTTTTTGCTGTTCAGAGTTGAAGCCCAGAATGAACTTCATACAAAAGTACCAGAATGAACATTTTCTAATACAAAATGAACTTCATACAAAATCCAAAACTTCATACAAAAATCAAAAATTCATACAAAAACCGTGTCATGGATGCATTTATAAACCATCAAGATATGAATATTCATATTCTTCAAATTCAAGTGGTTGCAAGTTCCTGGATAAATTTCTCTTATAGCATCGCCTAAACCCTTCTCCATGTCTGATATGAAAGCAAGTGGTTGCAAGTTCCTACCAATAGTATCACCCAAATTGCTAAGAAACCATGTCCATGTTTGTTTTGATTCAATCTCAACCACCGCATAAGCTATATTAAATAAATCGTTATTGCCGTCAAGTGCACTTGCTGATAGAAGCATACCCAAATACTTTGATTTAAGGTGGCAAGCATCCATACTTATAAGAGGTTTACAACCACTAAGAAATCCATCAACACACACTTTGAAACTTACATAAAATCTTTGAAAGGC
>NW_021549368.1:0-368 GCF_001605985.2 Dendrobium catenatum
TGAGAAAATTGGTTAAAATCCCTTGTCCCCTTCTAGCTTGTTGACTTCAAAATTTATATTTTCAATGTGGACCTTTTAGTGTTACCTCACAACAGCCTTTTTTTTAGGAGTGTCAATATTTGATAGACTTAAAAATAAGATGAAAATCGGACCCGAACTTGACCCGAAAAAATTTGGTTTAGGGTTGATCCATTTAACAAATGGATCAGATTTGAGTTCACTTCGGTCATTTGAAAAATCGAGTCTGGTCCAGGTCAACCCGCTAACTTGAAAATGACCTAAAAAGAACTTGGTTTCATGGTTGTGTATAGCTGATCGAGTTAAGTTGTAGAGATATATATTTTGTGCTATAACATTTACGTTGGTAG
>NW_021549369.1:0-397 GCF_001605985.2 Dendrobium catenatum
CTATCGATAACATCAATACGGTCATCTATCGTATCCAACTATAACATTAATATAAAGGAATCATATCAGATCATCTACTTACAGCTCAATCTATTGTGCAATCTTATCCATTAATTCTTCCAGTCAATTATCTATCAGCAAGGAAATCCATCGAACAATCGAATCAACTCAATAAATCAACCTCTATACAATGAAGTCATCAGGTCAATTGAAATCAATACAATCAGCTCCCCAAAGAAATATATTCTACGATAAATCAATAACCTATCAGGATCTGTCGTATCGATAATATCCATATGCCAATATCATATCTATATCAATGTCTATATCGGTCTCTATCAATCGATACAATCTATATCACTATCAGTGTCAATATCTATAAATCATTACAACATCT
>NW_021549370.1:0-509 GCF_001605985.2 Dendrobium catenatum
CACTTCCCCTTTGACTGTTGAGTCTGACTCTGATGATGAGATGATTGATGTTCCTCGTCATTCAGTTCCTTTGCCTGCCTTTAGCGTTGATCACAATTCCTATCCCATGTTTCATAGGAATTTGATACCTCAGGGTGGTTTGGTTGTTGATAGTGATTCAGACGACGACGGAGATGTCGGACGTCAGACTACTAGTCAACAATCTCTTTTTCGCCAGATGTATGGGATGAGAATTGAGGAATCTCCTCCTCAACCTTCCCCTACACCTTCCGCTAGTGTTCGTGGTGCACTACCCTTAGATAGGCGCTCTGTACAAGAGCTGCACACTCTCTATGTGCCAGCACAATCTGCTTGGCATGCATCGTTATTTCATAGTGTAGGTGTCCCACAGAGTACTGACATACAGGGTCCTGTGGAATCCACTGTGGACGATGAGATCATGCCAGTTCCCCGGTACTTTTCCCCTGCTGTTGATAACTTTGTTGAGCGAGGCATTGTCCCTTCGACTT
>NW_021549371.1:0-308 GCF_001605985.2 Dendrobium catenatum
CATTGCTAGAAAATGACAAGGTAAGGTTAGAGATGGCCGTAGATTTATGCATGGAGTGGTAGAGTAGTAGTGCACCTTGATTTTCTGGCTAAAATATCTTCTTTTTCTCTTATATTTGTATCTTTTGATCTTTCATTTTTCTCTTGAGTTGAGATACATTTGCCCTTAAGTGTTGATGTTTGGGGAGTGGAAATGTTAGGTACCAGTGGGGTTGTGCCACTGCATGCTGCAAGTGAGAAATTATTATTTAGCTGTTGTTGCTGTAGATGCATGTTCTTTGACACCTATTTAAGCACATGAAGAAAATA
>NW_021549372.1:0-227 GCF_001605985.2 Dendrobium catenatum
TAATTAATCGGATTTGATTACTATAAAAGGTTACAAGTTGTTGTCCTTACTAAAATAATAGAAGGCATTAATATAGTATGGTAGACCAAATTATTAGATCAAATGTTGCGATTGGAATCGATTGAGGTTTAGGGTTACGAAATACTTAGAGAAAGCAACAAATGTGTTGATATAGATTATTGAAGGCGTTGAGAGAGAAATCCATGAAGTATGTATACAAATACATA
>NW_021549373.1:0-528 GCF_001605985.2 Dendrobium catenatum
TTTTATTCTTAGATTACTGACCTGTAATTAAAAAAAATTGAAAATCGCGTACCTATGGGGATGTCCGGCCACGAACGAGTCACCTCTCACCATACTCTCGCACGTCAAAGACATGGCTCCCACGACCTCCTCCTCGCATCATTAAATACCGAAGGAAATGAAGGCTTCCTCCGCTCTTTTCGCACTCCCTCTCGCATGCTTCCTCGCTACTTCATCGCTAATTAACTCTGTTCCCTCGACGACGTTCCTTTCCTATCGGATAGGAAGTTGCGACACTTTGATCGAAAGCAACTACTGGAACTCGCGTGCTGCGACCTTAACTTTATCCCTTCCCGCGTGCTTCTCTGGCTTCACCCCTTTGACGACGTTCCCCTCCTGTTGGAGTGGAATTTACTACATTTCGATCGAAAGCAACGATCGAAGCTTGCTTGCTGTGAAGTAACTTTCGCCCTTGCACGCGCTTCTTCGGCCCTTTGTTGCTGGTCGACTTCGCTTCTCCGACGACGTTCCCTCCTATCGAATTGGAAG
>NW_021549374.1:0-451 GCF_001605985.2 Dendrobium catenatum
GTGTAGGGGAGGTTTTGAAATTGGATATTTGAGAATGTGAATCTTTTTTGAAAATGATTGATTTGAAAATCGAAGTTCATCTTTCTCAACTTTTGAAAGTGATTTGGAAAGTTCATCTTGATTTGCATTCGCTTGTATTGACATCACTCAACCCAAATTTGCTAAGAAAGAGGCATACAATACAAATCTGCAAATGCTTTTTTAGCCAATATTTGAAATGACTAAATGAAAACCACTAGTTTAGATGAAAAGAGACATCCTCCCCAACGGAGTCGCCAGAAAATCTGTTGGAGAATTTTTTGTATCCTCGAACGGATTGCATATTTTATTATCGAGTACGGCATAAGAATATGATATATCACCCTGAAGGGTAAAAATATCATCTCCTTATGGACTCAATCATAAAATTTATAATTTGAAACAGAGATTCCCCCACTCAATGTTTGGTTGA
>NW_021549375.1:0-959 GCF_001605985.2 Dendrobium catenatum
AGTTAGAAAAAGAAGTGGGAAAACCGTACCATTCAAGGACTTGGTGAAGAGTTGACCATCCCATACTATCATAAGCCTGCTCCATATCCAATTTAATAGCCATCAACCTCTTTTTGTTCTTGGACAATCTGAACTTATGAAAAATTTCATGAGCCAATAAACAATGCTCTGAAATGGATCTACCAGGAATAAATGCAGCTTGTTCTTCATACACCATCTTGTCAATAATCCTCTTCAATCTATTTACTAACATGGTAGCCACAATTTTATAATTGGTTTGGCACAAGCTAATAAGCCTATAGTTTGATGGAATCAACGGATATTTCACTTTGGAGATCAAAGTAATAAGAGTATCTTTCCATCCTTTAGATAAGATACCAGATTTGAAGAAATGGTTAACTGCATTCCACAACACATCTCCCACTATACTCCAATAACTTTTATAAAAAGAAGAAGTTACTCCATCAATACCTGGTGACTTGTTGTTGCCTTGTTGAAAAACCGAAATCTGTAATTCCTGAAATGAAAATTCCATATTAAGCATTGACAAATCCTCCACCTGAACCTTTTGGATTTCTTCAATGATAGGCCAACCCGAAATGTCCTGTGCTGCCATTTTTTCTCAAAAAACTTTGTAAACACCATTTCAATTTGATCTTCTTCCACTTGAGTTGTATTAGACTCATCTCTAATTTGATTTATCCGATTTCCATTATATCTTGCTGAAGCAAAGTTGTGAAAAAATCTTGAATTTACATCACCTTCTTCATGCCATTTTACTTTAGCCCTTTGATTCCACCAAGTAGAAAGCCTTCTCAAAGTTACATTCAATTCATGAATCTTGTTCCTTAGGAAAACAAGATCATTAGTATTCCAGTTGGCATCATTAGCTTCTCTATTTTGAAGATCAAGAATTTCTTTTTTCAATGATTCCTTCATTTCATTCAAATTCTTGCATT
>NW_021549376.1:0-238 GCF_001605985.2 Dendrobium catenatum
TAACTGCTTTCTGGTAGTTGTATTCCTGGCATTAGAGCTTTACGCCTTTGAGTTTACAATATAAACACGTAATAATTTAAAATGCATGTAATGGATCAGCCAAACAAATGCTGGGTTATGGAACAAAAGATTGCAAAGTGAAAAGAGGCGAGGAAAAAAAAAGAGGAAGAGGGGAAGAGTGGGAAAAAAGAGGGAAGCAAGAAGAGTTTAGGGGAAAAAAATAAAATTGATATTTCGT
>NW_021549377.1:0-731 GCF_001605985.2 Dendrobium catenatum
GCAGTCCACCGCTGCTGAGTAGCCATCAGATCATTCTTTATCAAACGAGCTCGCTCCACAAGCTCAGAAAAATCAGAAATGTGAAAAGGTACCAGGGGCTGCCTCAGACTATCTCGTAGTCCCCTCAGAAAACGATAGCACTTCTCAGCAGGCTAAGGCAGTAAACTCTGCCTCGTACTGCATCACCGTCTTGCTCCCCTGAACAAGCCTCAGAAAACTTTCCTGCATCTACTGCACGGCAGATGTGGGAACAAACCAAGCTCGAAACACCTCAGAAAATTCTTCCCAAGTAATCAGGGAGTTCAGTCTGCCCTGAAACTTTGCTTCCTGCTGGCCTACCCACCAGTGTTCTGCTTCCCCATCTAACAGGAAAACAGCCAACGGTACTTTCCTGTCTGACGGACACTACATGCCGTCAAAAGTCTTTTCCAACCTCCTCAGCCACTCCTCAGCTGCTCTGGGCTCAACAGCGCCCTCAAATCTCAGTGGCTTCAATCTCAGAAACATCTGCAGATGTCTATCAATGTCATCAGATCTGACAGTAGAAGCTCTACTGTGACTCTCACTCATCATCTGAGCAACTAGCGTAGCAAACTGAGACAGTGTATATGGAGCTGTACTCTCCACTGGAGCTGCCTGACTGACACTCTGCCCGTCAGTCATGTCTGAGTCTGGCTGATCCATACAGAAAATTCAGAAAAATTCGGAAAACTATCACAAAAACAACACAA
>NW_021549378.1:0-1216 GCF_001605985.2 Dendrobium catenatum
ACGGGTCCAGGCGGGATCGGTAAACCCGGTCCAACACAAGGATTCATATATCTCACTCAGGAGCAATGACCAGGAGATTCATGTATGAATAAGGAAGTCTGCTACAAAGAGCCTTGTATACCACTTGCTACAAAATGGGGTATCCAATGAATGATATAATTTATTCGTGGGGGAGGTAGAGAGATCTAACTTCTCTATAAGAAATATAGTAAACACATTATCCCGCTCATGAGTGATGACAATGGCTAAGACGTGACAGTAACAACTCCCCTACAATTGACATTTGATATCTCATGGATACAAACAACGGCTGTCATAATTACTAAAAGATACACAAGCAAATATAACAAGTCATCAATCAACATACAGGGGGATACTATTAATGAATGCAATTCATTCAGCAGTCTATGTTGATATGCATATAAAAGGTGATGAATCCACCTTAAAACAACAGTAGTAGAAATATTGCATGGATGGTGGATCCCTTACGAGCAACCTAAAATTTGTAATTGATATAGTGATTGTGCTCACAAGTCGTGGCACTGATTATTTTACAAGTATGATGAATTCTCCTACAAATATGAATGAAGAATGCAACAAGAGGCAGTTTCCTACGAGCTGCTGTAGGAAGCCTATTATATACTTAATGTGCCGTCTACAAGAATGATGCAAGGAAACCGTAGATAGTGACATCTATTGGTAAAAGCAAGAGATTTGTTAGTGCACTACGATCCACTTGTAGAAAGAAACAAGTAGTGCACGACAGTCTACCTGTACGAAGCAGCGAACAACTCTATTCAGAAGCTGCTACGCCGCCATCGGATCCGCAACACTCGCACTAGCAGACAAAAGGCGAGTATAAACTTTTAAATGAAATATTGTGTGCATTTAAATAGCAATTACATGCACAAATAAAATATTTCAAAATACTCATGTACGTGCACTGTAATTTGTATACACATAGGTACACTAAAAAGGGGTAAAAGCAATCAAGAACCCGCATGGGCCCCGGCGAGCGTGTTATTGGTACGCACGTGACGTCTAGGGATGTTGCGCGGGTTATTAAATTCGAACCCGATCCTCCTATACGAATAGATAGGAGTCAACAGGGTTCAATTATAAAATGCCCCCAAATACCCACATGGGCCCCGGCGAGCGTGTTATTGGTACACATGTGATGTCTAGGGAAGTTGCGCGGGTCAATAAGTGAATTCAA
>NW_021549379.1:0-256 GCF_001605985.2 Dendrobium catenatum
TAACAACCTAATTACTGGACTCAACAAACACTACATTCGCTACACATTGAATTCAATTGTCTGTGATGAACTAATGAGTTTATTTACAAACTCTAGGACCATTATTATATCTGTTGCAAGATTCTTGTATGCATTAACAATTAGTGTTTTCCCACTGGTAAGCTAGTATATTTAACTGTATCGAAGTTGTTGTATTTGTCTATCGTATTCACCATGTGCGTTTCTCCTCTCACTTGCATGTGCTTAATGAATTCAC
>NW_021549380.1:0-215 GCF_001605985.2 Dendrobium catenatum
TCTCATGAGGGTGAGATGATTTTAAACTTTATTTGTTTATTTTTCACTATTTCTTTTGTGAGGTTAGCTATTTATGTTGATTTTTATTAGACCATCTTAAACCTTTTTCTAAGGTATAATTCTCTCTTTATTGATATATTTTCTCATTTTAATCATTTATCTTTACATTATTAGTTTTTTTTAAATAAAAAAATTCATCAATTTTTTAAAATTAT
>NW_021549381.1:0-286 GCF_001605985.2 Dendrobium catenatum
TGCTCGAGAAAAATTTTTTAGAAGTATGTTTTTAAGAAAAAAAATTTAGACAAAATGAAAATTTAAAATAAGAAATTAGATAAAATTAAAAAACTTAATATTCACAAAACTAAATGCAAGAAGAGAGAGAGAGAGAGAAAAACACAGAGATTTTAAATATTAAAACTTTCATATATTTAATTAAATTTGAATTAACTTTTAGCTATATTTAATGTTATGTAACAATAGTTACATTTAATATTTAATATAATGTGAAAATAAATATTATTATGTGAAATTAATATTT
>NW_021549382.1:0-366 GCF_001605985.2 Dendrobium catenatum
CTGCATGGCAGTTTATGGAGATCTTAGATAAACATTATTTTTCATGGCTTCTGGAACTTCTTGTTGATTGGTTAGCAGAGTATGATGCTATTCTATCTGAAACACAGATGACAGCCCATTCCACACAATCAGCTTGCTTCCTCAAGCCCATTTCCACCAAACAATCATATAACCCAGCTTATTTTTCAAAAGCCCACTCAAAAATCTAGTCAAACAGCACTCTATTTTACATGTCCAGTCCACTCTAGGCCCATCATACTCTCCAAACAGCAGCTCTCATACCCAAATCCATGGCAAACCTGCAGCCCAACTCAGCCCCTCTCACAACCCAATCAAGCCCAAAGTTATTACAGCCGTTCAATCCAC
>NW_021549383.1:0-669 GCF_001605985.2 Dendrobium catenatum
ACAGGACGATTTTCTCTCTGTAAGATTTTCGTCCAGATGAAATTAAATATCGTCCATGACGATTTGGTCTCTGTAATATTTTCGTCCGGACGAACAAATTTCGTCCAGACGATACAACCGACTTAGGACGATTTTTTCTGCAGTTTTTGGAACCGACCTTGTAATAACCTTTCGTATCGGACGAACTTGATTCGTATGGGACGATCAGCTTGTACGAAAATATTTCGTACACATATACAAAGAGGTTCGTTTCAAGGTTTTTAAGTAATATCGTCCAGGACGATCCACGACGGGACGATCCACTGCGTACAGAATTGAAAACTTGCAATTTTTGGGCGATTTTTCTTATCTTTTGTATAAATAGTCCAAATTAGACTGCCACCCAATCTTTTTTTCATTTGATCTTCATGCCTATTAAGAGAAAAGTCAAGGAGAGAATGTAAGAGAGCATTCAAAGGAGGATTCCTATCACTTGAGTGTGAAGACTTCAATCGGTGTTTAAAGGTAAGAATCTCTACTTGTGAATTGGGATTACCTCCCTCTTTTCTTTCTTCCTTCTAGATTTCTTGTGAGAAGATCTGTTAAGGAGATCCAGTTCGCTGCCAACACTTGGAGAGTGTGAAAGGCAGAAGAGTTTGTTGCCTACACTTGGAGAGTGTGAACAGCCGA
>NW_021549384.1:0-321 GCF_001605985.2 Dendrobium catenatum
AGAAACTCTTCAGCCATAGCCTTGTGCCAGTGAGCAGACTTAACTACTTCTATATAGCTCATAGGATCCGATTCGATGGAGTTATCCTCACATGTGTTGGCATGAAGAAGATCGAGGATTTGTTTTGGCCAAAGTGATCCTGTTTTGAGAATTGTGATCATTGGATGAACATATTTTGAATGATTCAGTTAATTGGATTGAGATGCATCAGCTGAAGTACTTTGAGATGAGGTGGATGCATTATTTGTATGAACTAGAGAGTTGTGGGAAGTATGTGTTTTATCTGTTGATTGTATAGAACAGGTTTCAGAAGTTATTTGA
>NW_021549385.1:0-258 GCF_001605985.2 Dendrobium catenatum
AATATAACATAAACATACATAAATATTGAAAACTTAAAAGGAAACACAACTTAAAAAATTGATAAGAAGACATACAAAACAACCAAATAACTAAATTAAAATACCCTCAGAACAACCTTATAAGATCACCTCACTTGCAAATCATGAAAATAGAGAATGACGCTCAAAGGAAAAATCAAATAAGTGGTTCACCATAAAAATTATGATCCAGCTCAAGTCGGAGTTCCTACAGCAAATACCAACAAACAGGGCAAAACA
>NW_021549386.1:0-776 GCF_001605985.2 Dendrobium catenatum
GGAACCCGAAAGCCCTAATTTCAAAAATTGTTTTAAAATCATTTACAGAGTGTTAAATGGCATGATCAGTGAGATTTAGGTGACAATAGATTAGATCAAGAATGGAGATTTGTTTTTAAGTCCTTTGATGCAATATTGAATGAGGTATTTAAAAACCTAGAAAACAAACAAGGGTTTAGGATTTATCACCAAAAGATGGATCGATTTGGTTTATTTTATCACGGTTGAACTTGTAGACTGTCCACGTGTTGATTTCCTTGAGGCCTCGAACTCGGAGAATCACTGGAAACGGAGCTAAGGGAGTTTGAACGGATGTGGCTCTCGGTCAAGCTCTAATCTCACCGCTGGCAGCTTCGAAACGCCAAGGATCGATGGGAAAATGTAGTTAGATCTTAGAGAAATCAAAATGAAACTCTATCTGCTCTGGGGAGTGACTAGAATCAAAGATGGCTTCCAATGAGCTCTTCCCGTTTCTCTACCCTCTTTCATCTCCTGGAGCAAAAAAGAGCTGCTGAGATGGATCAGAGACAAGGCTTGGATGGTTTCCAGCTGTCTCTGGCCTTTAGAGGGGCAGGGGAAGTGG
The DNA here is from genome assembly GCF_001605985.2 of Dendrobium catenatum. Lineage (NCBI taxonomy): Eukaryota > Viridiplantae > Streptophyta > Magnoliopsida > Asparagales > Orchidaceae > Dendrobium > Dendrobium catenatum. The sequence goes on from NW_021549386.1 coordinate 584, forward strand.
CTGGCCAGGTGAAAATGACTCCAAGTCCCTCTCACATGGAGGGGACCACTAGATGGGTAGTTTGGGTCTAGAACCATGCCAGCAGCTGGGGAAAGTTAGGCTAGCTTTAGAAAAGCTTATAGAGTGGAATGAGGGAGCTGGATGGGGCTGGCTCAAGCATGGGAGTTTGAGTTGCATGGGTTGACCATTTAGA
>NW_021549387.1:0-253 GCF_001605985.2 Dendrobium catenatum
GAACTTTATTGAATTATGGCAGGTATAAATTAAAAGTTATTGTTCTAAATAGTAGGTATATTAATGCTTTGATACATTCCTTCTACTATGGGGTTAACATACTATCTGAGAGGTCTAGAAGGATCTTGATCTTGTTCTGGTTCAAACATTTCTAAAATCTTTTTTTTTTTTGAATTTTTTATAAGAGTTTTTTCTATTTTTTAATCAAATAATAACGACTCTTTACTAGATCTACTAAGCATGCAACAATAAT
>NW_021549388.1:0-327 GCF_001605985.2 Dendrobium catenatum
GATCATTTTTTAAATTTATCTTTAATTTAAAATAAAATTATTAAAACAACATAATTTATTTTTTAATAAAATGAAAATCCATAAAAAAACACATTAAACAAATAAATTAGAAAAAACAAACAAATAATAAAAAAATAAATGTGATGCAATAGCTTTAAAAAATAAATTTAAAAATTAGAATTAAATTGCCCTCATTGGCAATTCTTTGACCAGTTGTGCTTTGTTGAATATGGACTTTGTGGGTCACTATCCGCAGACTTCTAAAGCCTCCTCACTCTTTCAAGTTTCAATTACAATGACTAAGGCTTCGTTTGGGACGGTTTTTTT
>NW_021549389.1:0-370 GCF_001605985.2 Dendrobium catenatum
GACGATAAGGAAAAAGCACACCGAAATTTTATAGTGGTTCGATCAAACCATGACCTACGTCCACTCCCCAGAGTCCTCCACTTCACGTATTTCACTAAAAGCAATAGCTCTTCTTTTCCCCCCCTTGGCAAGGAGGAGAAGCCCTTTCAATACTCCCTTTCACCAACCCGTCGTGACGGAGTGTCAAACTCTATTTTCACCCTCATAGCAATGGAAGAGAACCTTCTCATGTTTTTCCCTTCTGGAGAAGGCAGAGTACCTTGAGATCATAGATGTAGAAGAGCCTTTCCCTTGGAGATCCTCCCATAAATTCTTCAAGGGCCACAGGAGGAACAAGATGCAGCAAGTTCGGAGAAACCGTGTGATCTCC
>NW_021549390.1:0-402 GCF_001605985.2 Dendrobium catenatum
GGTTGATGTGTTTATTTATTTAATACAATTTGTGAAAAGATGTAATATGTGTTAGATTACCCTTAGGCTAGGAATGATCTGGTTGCTCACAGAGTTTTCTATAGATGGTCACGCTTATACAAAGTTAAAAAAAAAGGAGAAAAATAAAATTTAATTAATAAAGTTTTTTTTGGGTGCTAATTGCTAAAGCTCCTTTAAATTGAAAAGAGCATGGCCAAGTATGGCTTAGAATTATATATATATGGCTTAGGATTTTAATTAATTCAAACTAAATCCTAGAAATTCTTATATTATATCAAACTGATCATAATTTAATCATCTAGCCATGAAATTTAAGAGCCATATCAGTCAACATCAATTTTACGTGTAATTTAATTTTCTAAAGAAAATCACTGTTTAACT
>NW_021549391.1:0-224 GCF_001605985.2 Dendrobium catenatum
GTCTTGCTCTCAGATTCATCCTTAAAATTCTTAAATTTTTTTTCAGGATCAGCATAAGATGTTTTGAAATTTTCAAAATTTTATTTAAGTCATCATATTCATTAAGTAGTTTCATGTGGTTGTCATCTATTAAAGCATGATCTTTCCTAACGATTTCGTGTTCCTTTTTGAGCTCTTCCAGATCTAAACTTATACTAGCATGCATCTTTTTTATTTTCCTATAT
>NW_021549392.1:0-230 GCF_001605985.2 Dendrobium catenatum
GTCTCGTCGTAGGTGTCGCACCGGGCTCCCTCCTACCGTGCTACGAGAGCGCGTATAGGTGGTTCCCCGGTCCTCCACAAATGACGAGAATGGGAAATCTGAGTTTTGGAGATTATACCTTCGGGGTTGGCGACGATAAGGTAGAAGAAGTGTACAAAAGTATATTACAAGATGCACAAAATCATCTCTAATCCCGCTCTCTTATTTTTTTGGAAACTTCACTCTTTTTT
>NW_021549393.1:0-308 GCF_001605985.2 Dendrobium catenatum
ATATAAGTTGAGTTAATTATAATTTGAATCAAATTTTTTTCAAGTCATAACTATTTTTTTTATATATATTTCAAATAAATTGAAATTAGAGTAATCATGGTGCATGATTCAAGTTTCATATGTATGTATCAACTTTAATTATTCATTTTATAAATAATATATACATATTATATAGATGCCATGTTTAATGAATATATTCATGATGAGCAGCCACTTTTTCATCTCATAATTTCTCTTTTGATATTTCAATAACTAAATTAAATTGTCTAACGGGTCTTTATCATAGGATGCCCAAGTCATGGATGATC
>NW_021549394.1:0-726 GCF_001605985.2 Dendrobium catenatum
CAAATCTAGAAAGTTGATATTCATTGGCTACGTCATTTAGTCAAAGGCATACAGATTGTTTGATCCACAATCTGAGAAGATAATTATCAGTAGAGATGTTATTTTTGATGAAGATGGTATGTGGAATTGGAGTAAATCTGTAATTCATGATAAAGGAAAAGCAACAGTTGAATTTGAGGAGAATTATCAAATTGATATCACTAACAATCAACAAGTTAGTGATGGTTTGTCATCTAATTCATCTCCTTCAAGTCCAAGATCAGTAGATTCAAGCACATCTGAAGAGAGGCAACATAGAAAGATGAGATCTTTGCATGAGTTTTATGATTATACATTTGCCCTTATGGTTACAGAACCATTATGCTATGAAGATGCTTGTGGAAAAGAAGAATGAGAAAATGCTATGAAAGAGGAGATTCAAAGTGTTGAGAAAAATAACACTTGGGAGCTTGTTGATGTGCCATAAGGAAAAGATCCAATTGGTGTAAATTGGATTTACAAAGTGAAGTACAATTCAGATGGAAGCATAAAAAAATACAAAGCAAGGCTTGTTGTCAAGGGTATGCACAAAAATATGGTATTGATTTCTATGAAACATTTTCTCCTGTTGCTAGATTTGAAACTGTTAGACTATTGCTTGCATTAGCTGCACAAATGAAGTGGAATGTTTTTCAATTTGATGTTAAATATGCATTTTTGAATGGTGATTTGGAAGAAGATATCTAT
>NW_021549395.1:0-364 GCF_001605985.2 Dendrobium catenatum
GACTTGATGGTTGTGTCACCCTTGTGCTACACAAGTGATGGTTCTAGAGTGTGGGTGTTATGCTCCTATGGTGGAGCATTCATTAGAGTATGTGGAGGGGAGTCAAATTAATTCGAATGCAACTCCTCATCAATAAAACCAGCAAGGAGTTCGAATATAGGGTTTTCCACCATTGATCCTTAATTCAAATCGATTAAGAAGTTTTTCATTTAGGTATCCAAAATATGCAGAGTATACGCATATTATACGCGATCCCGACGCAGGTAATACGCAGAAGACAGTTCTTGGTTTTTTGATAAAAAATCAAATTAATTAGAATTTAAATGTTTCGAAGCATTCTTTCGTTATGAAACATTCAAATACT
>NW_021549396.1:0-607 GCF_001605985.2 Dendrobium catenatum
GGGAGTAGTCAGAGCAGTTCGAACCTTCAACACTAGCAAATGATAAAGCAAAAGCAATAAGATATTGATTATTCACCAAAGCACTATCCAATTTAATGTGAAATCAATGGGATTACCACCAATAGAAGCCAACTCATGAAGTTCGTTAACAAAAATCATATAGTTAAAAGTAGACAGCTTGTTGAAATCAATGGGATTACCACCCACATTTTTATTGATATTTCTATAACAATTGAAATCACCCATCAAAATAAAGAGCTTAGAAACATTTCATCCAATGTTAATGAGATGCTACCATATAAAGTCTCTTTCAAAGGCACAATTAATTAGAGGCATAAACAACTGAAATATCAAATTCACTGTAAAAACCCGCACGAATAGTATCATGAATCAATTGACTTGATGTGAAAGAAGAGATGAAAGTAACAATGATTTTCTTCCACTTAATCCAAATTCTTCGGAGACTTGAACAATGGAAAATATTATAGCTACTTTCCTCGACAAAAAATATTATGAGTATAAGAAAACCATATATAAGAAAAAATAATAGAAATATTTATTTAAATTTGAAATAATATTTATTTTGTCTGATTTCACTTTGTAAGCA
>NW_021549397.1:0-258 GCF_001605985.2 Dendrobium catenatum
CTCTTATCATTCGTAGGTGATACATGTTCAACTTTCTTACTCACATTCGTTGGTGTCTCACTAAAATCATTAGCTTCAATAATCCACCAAGGTTTAATGTGATCATTTACAAATCACTTGATTTCGTCATTCATGAATGAGAAGTTAGTGAGTTCTTCCTTGTTTGAATTCTACTTGCAAACTCCTTAACTTTGAAGAAGGTCTAATGCATATGATAAGTCCGATATCATCCTTTACTTGCATTCTGATTGGAGTAGT
>NW_021549398.1:0-214 GCF_001605985.2 Dendrobium catenatum
AGGGGGAGAAATTATTTGTTGTGTCTTGTGTATTTGTGTATTGTGTATTTTTGTATTTTTTATTTATTTTATAGTATGTTTTCGAATGTGTATTTGATTGTTTTTGTTTTGTCTTTTGTGTTGTTTTGTGTTGTTTAAAATTTTTATAAAACAATTTTTTTTTTAATTCAATTACCTCCTTATTTTCATGTGTTCATCAATTCAGGGGGAGTTT
>NW_021549399.1:0-551 GCF_001605985.2 Dendrobium catenatum
ATCCAAATTGTCCCCGAATGAAGTCTTCTCTGTAAAACTTTCATTCAGACGAAATCTATAATCGTGCCAGGATGACTTGGGCTCTATAAAAATTTCATCTAGACGAAATCCAAATCATCCCAGGATGAAGTCTTCTCTGTAAAAAATTTGTTCAGATGAAATTCATAATCGTTCCAGGACGTGTTGCCCTCTGTAAAAATTTTGTCTGGATGAAGTCCTGTTTGTCCTAGGACGATGGGAACCGACTTAAGTAAGTTAGTTACATTCTGTGGTATTTTGGGAACTGACCTATGATATAACTGTTCGTCCGGACGAACCTAGTTCATATGGGACGATCATTGTGTACAAACATAATTCATACCAATATTCATTAGGATCATTTTCGACACTTTAAGTAAAATCGTCCAGGACGATCCATGATTGTACGGGACGATCCATTTTGTGTTGACTTGAATATTTGTAGTTTTTGGAAGGTTTTTCTTTTCTCTCCTATATAAGGTCCAATTATTATTGCCACCCAATCTTTTTGCTCATTGATCTTCATGCCTATT
>NW_021549400.1:0-1574 GCF_001605985.2 Dendrobium catenatum
TAATTTTGATGCTTTATTTAAAAATTACAATTTCATGTATGCATCGTACCCGTGTCCAATATTTTCAATAAATGATTTGTCTCGTGTCTTTGTCGTCGTGTCCGAGTCTGTGAAACATAGAAACACTATAGTGTTGTCATAAGCTTATTTGTAAACTACACTTCATTTTCCTTGTTGATTTTGCTTCAACCGTTCTCCATGATCATGTGATCAAAGTTTCATCCTAGTTCACCATCAATATAAGCAAGGATGGTTTTCCAATAAATTTTTTTTCCATATGATGCCTAACCTAACATTAGCATTAATGAAAAGGTGAGAGAAATATGGACAAACGGGAATTACATTGATACAATTAGCTAAGGTACTATTTTTGATGAGGACATCGGAGATCAACGGCTACGATTTTGAGTTATTTATTTATATGTTTTTTGTACTAGTTTATTTTATATTGTTGTTTTTTCATTTATACCCTTATGGGTGGTCATGTAGTGTTGTAGCCCGAAGGGCATTTTAATCTTTGTTATTTTTCTTCTCATGAGGCCTATTTATAGGCTAGCTTTCTTGTATTAGGATAAGGAATGATTGAATGAAAATTTTTGCTCTTGTGATCTCTTTGTGAGTTCCCTCTTGAAGATCTCTTGGTGAGTTCTTTTCCCCTAGATCTCTGTGTGAGTTCTATGGAAAGCCCAATGTGAGGGCAAAAGCAATACCCGCCAGTAATTGGAAGAGTCTGTGGCTCGTGGTCTATCTCCGCCATCCCAATTCTTCTTATCCTCCTTCCCGCCGCCCCTTCTCAGCTGGCCGCCTGTTGCCCACCGACTGCACTTCACCACTGGCCAAGAGGCCCAGTCACCCAACCCGTGCAGCCTCTCAGGCTTGCCGCCGACCACCCCCATTGAATCCTGAATTCAAATGTCAGTTTTCATGAAATCCTTTATTACTTTCCTATTTAGTTCCTTAATTTGAGGTCTCCAAATTAATTAGATTTCAATTTGCATTTGAAATTCAAATTAATCTTAATTAATACCCTCTTATTAGGAAACTTCTTAGATTTAAAATCCTGAAAGTTCCACCATTCATAATTTTAACCAAAAGCTGTGATTAATTTCGGGCCCCACTGTAGTAAATACAAAGCCTCTCTCTTTCTCTCTATGGCCGGCCACCTCACCCTCATTGCTTCTCTCTCTAATTGCCACCTCACCACCACTTAAATACCTCTTAAATGCCTCCTCTCACATATTTAATTCCATATTTCATCAGTTTTAATTTCAAATTTCAAAAATCAGAAAACTGAAACGGATTCCCTCTCTCCTCAGTTAGCTCCCTCATCCCATAACCTGCTTTAATTTATTTCCAAATCAAGAAATTTCAATTTGGAAATGCTCTCTTCTGCTGGCCCGTGATTCCAACAAGAGTGACTTGCTGCCAGGTGATCCCAGAGAGCTGTTTATGACTGTCCAAGGCATCCTGAAGTGTCTAGCGGCGGCCCAACCTTCCCAGGAATCCGTTAAACTGCTGCCCAGCAGATCTCTATACCTCCACACTTGCTGTCCAGCCCTGGAACTCACTTTATT